>NC_092086.1:68304988-68607176 GCF_045679555.1 Salvelinus alpinus | reverse complement strand
TATGTTCCATTCATGTTTCTACTATGTTCCGTTCATGTTTCTACTATGTTCCATTCATGTTTCTACTATGTTCCGTTCATGTTTCTACTATGTTCCATTCATGTTTCTACTATGTTCCGTTCATGTTTCTACTATGTTCCATTCATGTTTCTACTATGTTCCGTTCATGTTTCTACTATGTTCCGTTCATGTTTCTACTATGTTCCGTTCATGTTTCTACTATGTTCCGTTCATGTTTCTACTATGTTTCGTTCATGTTTCTACTATGTTTCGTTCATGTTTCTACTATGTTCCGTTCATGTTTCTACTATGTTCCATTCATGTTTCTACTATGTTCCATTCATGTTTCTACTATGTTCCATTCATGTTTCTACTATGTTCCGTTCATGTTTCTACTATGTTCCGTTCATGTTTCTACTATGTTCCATTCATGTTTCTACTATGTTCCATTCATGTTTCTACTATGTTCCGTTCATGTTTCTACTATGTTCCATTCATGTTTCTACTATGTTCCGTTCATGTTTCTACTATGTTCCATTCATGTTTCTACTATGTTCCGTTCATGTTTCTACTATGTTCCATTCATGTTTCTACTATGTTCCATTCATGTTTCTACTATGTTCCATTCATGTTTCTACTATGTTCTATGAATGTGTCTCTACAGCTGTATGAGATCTTTACCTTCCTGGGAGAGATGGGTGGCATTGTGCAGGTCCATGCTGAGAATGGAGAGATCATCGCCGAGGTAACCCACCTGTCACAACAACCACCCCCCCCCCCCCCTCCTCTCCTCCTCTCCTCCCTGGCTCAACCTTTGACCTTTACCACAGTGCATCACCATCCAGTCATACATTGTCCTGTTCCTCCAGACTAAAAAGACTCCCATAGATACTGTATCAAAAGGAAAGGGAAACGGTGAGGTTGAGAGGGGTTAGTGCAGGACACTGACAAGTAACGTGTGGATGCGGTTTATGTTACTCTGTGTTAGGACTGACTGTAGGGTCCTGGGAGGGAGCTGGGTGAACCTTAATAGCTGGTTCTGATTCCCTCCGAGATTTAGAGTGTCTGGGATCTGTCTGGCGGGACTATAAAGCCTGCTTCCTCGCTTTCTGAGCCCCAGTATCATGTCCCAAAGTTACCCCAAAGCTGTCAAGGGTGAATATGAGGGTGAAAACCTCCATACAACAGTTAACCACTCACCACTTTCTCCCTGCCCGGGCATCTCTCCATGCAATGTGTTATTGATGCAGGGTTAGATACTGCCATATGTCTGTTTGTGGTGCTGGTGTGTGTGTGTGTGTGCGTGCGTGCATGAAGGTGGGCGGGTATGCGGGTGTGTACGCATGTGTGTGTGTGTGTGTTTGTGTGCCAGAGGCTGGGGTGAATTCGGATGAACACGGTTCTGCTGTCTGTCTGTCCCACAGGAGCAGGCACGCATACTGGAGATGGGAATCACTGGACCAGAGGGACACGTGCTGAGCAGGCCAGAGGAGGTGGGAAACTATAATCAAATCAAATCAAATGTATTTATATAGCCCTTCTTACATCAGCTGATATCTCAAAGTGCTGTACAGAAACCCAGCCTAAAACCCCAAACAGCAAGCAATGCAGGTGTAGAAGCACGGTGGCTAGGAAGAACTCCCTAGAAAGGCCAAAACCTAGGAAGAAACCTGGAGAGGAACCAGGCTATGAGGGGTGGTCAGTCCTCTTCTGGCTGTGCTGGGTGGAGATTATAACAGAACATGGCCAAGATATTCAAATGTTCATAAATGACCAGCATGGTCAAATAATAATAATCACAGTAGTTGTCGAGGGTGCAGCAAGTCAGCACCTCAGGAGTAAATGTCAGTTGGCTTTTCATAGCCAATCATTAAGAGTATCTCTACCGCTATACACAATACGTCTGTTTGTCTGTGTCTGTCTGTCTGTCTGTCTGTCTGTCTGTCTGTCTGTCTGTCTGTCTGTCTGTCTGTCTGTCTGTCTGTCTGTCTGTCTGTCTGTCTGTCTGTCTGTCTGTCTGTCTGTCTGTCTGTCTGTCTGTCTGTCTGTCTGTCTGTCTGTCTGTCTGTCTGTCTGTCTGTCTGTCTGTCTGTCTGTGTGTGTGTGTGTGTGTGTGTGTGTGTGTGTGTGCCAGCGGAATTGTGTGGAATCAGTAAGGTATGCATGCACGTTTGCACACATTGTTCGCTGACAAATACGGACCAAATGTAAAATAAAAGCGATATAGAAAAAAATGCACTCTGGTAATTCTTCCAACAAACAAAACAATGTGATACCGCAGCACCACTAACAGAGTGGAGCTTGGTCCCATATCAAAGCTGGCATTGCATCAGTGAGCATCTCCAGACTGGGTTACAGCAGAACACAAGTGCAATAGGTGAGGTTGCCAGTCCAGGTTTAGTTGAATCTGTTCTCAGACTAATTGATTGTTCTATATGTGTCCGACTGCCTGCCTGTCTGCCTGTCCGTCTGTCCCTGTCTGCCTGCATGCATGCGTGTGTGTCACTGTATCCGTCGATTCCCCCCCCCCCCCCCCCTCTAGCTGGAGGCGGAGGCTGTGTTCCGTGCCATCACCATTGCCAGCCAGACCAACTGCCCCCTGTACGTGACCAGGGTCATGAGCAAGAGTGCTGCCGACATCATCTCACAGGCCAGGAAAAAAGGTACACGGGTTCCCAGTGTGGCTGACTGGCATTGTGCTGCAATTAGCATGTCAATCAGGCAGCTGAATTATACATTTGAAAGTCACAGTGAATGCCTGGAAACAATATCCATCGTATCAGAACACGAGAGCTACAGTATGTCCTTGGACCTGCATGGGCCTCAAAGGGAGTGCAACTTCACCGCTGCCTCCGTAAGTCTTCTATTCTGTTGGAGGATAGGAATGCGTCTGTGCCCCTTATGTGCTGATTGTGGTGTTTTGGTTCATGCTCTAGATTTACACCATAGGTCTGGTCTGGTCTAGCAAACTGTCAGAAACCTGTCCCCGCCATTCATCACAGAGGAGCAGGGAGAGAGAGAGCGGGCCTTTTGTGCGAGAAAGATGGACACGTTATGAGGAAGAGGAAGAGAGGGGAAAAATGCTGTTTGCATGTCCTCATGTAGGACGCATGTGAGGGTCGCCTGGCATGGAGATGTGGTCCCGGGAGGCCTTGCTTTCGTCCCTGGCTGACCCTGTTCCTCAGTGCTGACATCAGATGTGTCATGTCAGAGCCCAGAGAGAGAGACTCGCTTGGAGAACATCAGATCTTTACTACAAGCTATTTCAGCTGTTTCGCCAGACCTTTCAGTTAGATTCGATTATTCCTTTCGTTCAAATGTGTTTATTAATGTGGGATCAACCTGGTAAGTGGGAGATTTAGTTAACGAGTGAGTACATTTTCAGGAGGATGAGGCGACTTGATTCGATCTATCCTCACCCTGGGTGACCAACTTTCCCCCAGGTAACGTTGTGTTCGGCGAGCCAATCACGGCCAGCCTCGGGACTGACGGGACACACTATTGGAGCAAGAACTGGGCCAAGGCCGCCTCCTTTGTGACATCACCCCCACTCAGCCCGGACCCCACCACCCCGGACTACCTGAACACGTTACTGGCCAGGTAAAGAGCGCCCCCTGTTGACTGAATAACACTACACTAACCTCACCTGTCCACGCTGCATCTGTCCTGTATGTGCTCTATGCAGTGGCGGATTTAGGTATAGGTGACATGAGCAGCCGCCCAGGGCGGCATTTTGCCGTGGGGAAATAATTTGCACGTTCGGTTTTCTATCGCTCATTTATTTGCACGTCACGTCAATGATATCATGTCACCGTGTGGGACTGTGGGTCAATTAACCTTGTCGGAGTGGGCGCCCTGATTCTAGTTTGTTAGGCAGGCTACTGCCTGGGAAGGTCTCTGGGGAGTGGGGAGACCTCTGGTCTCCCCACTGGAAGCCCGAGGTAGGGGGAATCTATCAAATTGCGCATCTTTAACTTTGTACAAATGCAATTAATAAAATCAGTCACACTACGAAATGCTACCAAATAAACCACAATTCATTCATAATACTGTGAATATATAGTTTCACAGACATATTGTTGCTGAAGGAGGGAGGGGGGGGGGGGGGGTTCGCCCTGGGAGCCATACAAGCTAGAACCGCCAATGGCTCTATGACTTCATCCATCGCAAGCTGAAAGGGTTCTGGAGGCACTTCCAACCTCATGATAGATAGTCTGATGGTTGCACAAGTGGGACTGTTTGTCTGCTAGGAAAGTTTGAGTGCTCTGTAAGAAAGGGAAGACATCGATAACTGATAGGAGGAGACCTTGGCACTTGACTCAGAGTAATGCATCTACTTTGCCTGTGCTACTCCAGCTAATTATGAACTTTTCCAGCTTTTCTATATCGAATAAACTGAAGGGATCACAAATCACAGCTGAAGCAAATCTTACCGGTCTGAGTTTACTCTTTTTAATCATCTCTCTCTCTCTCTCTCTCTCTCTCTCTCTCTCTCTCTCTCTCTCTCTCTCTCTCTCTCTCTCTCTCTCTCTCTCTCTCTCTCTCTCTCTCTCTCTCTCTCTCTCTCTCTCTCTCCCCCCCCCCCTCCCCCTCCCCCTCCCAGTGGTGACCTGAACGTGACTGGCAGTGCCCACTGCACCTTCAGCGTGGCCCAGAAGGCCATAGGGAAGGATGACTTCACTCAGATCCCTGAGGGCGTGAACGGAGTGGAGGAGAGGATGTCCCTCATCTGGGACAAGGCTGTGGTGAGGATGAGAGGATGGCTGGACCACTATCTGCATGGCGCGTGTCTCTCTCTCTCTTTCTTTGGCTGCGTCTCAAATGGCACTCTATTCCCTTCATAAGGCCCATATAGCTCTCATCAAGAGTAGTGCACTGTATAGGGAATAGAGTGCCGTTAGCTTCACTACCTCTCACCGACCCTTTTTTTTACCTTGCTCCCTCTAACCCTCTTAGCTACTCTCTAAGTACCCCACTCCTTGAAATTCATGCTGCACTGTGTCCACAGTTCACCTCACTTTCTCCTTTCTCCTCTTCCCTAATCCATCTGGTAGTGTGGTTTTATGTTTCTATGAGTGCTCTTGTTTTCTCTCTCTCTATCTCTGGATCTGTCCCCCCGGCCGTTCATCCTGCTTAGAACAGTATAGATCTCTTCCTTTTCTCATTCTCGTTCTTGCTCTTTCATGTGCAGACAGACGTTGGTTTGTATTTATGGACAGCCGTGTTATGAATGAAAAGTTGTGGTGCTGCTTTGCCTCTGAAATTCAGATGAATTATTCACACTTAAGTCTCCCTTCAGGCAAAAACACATGGTCTCGGCACTAGCATTGACAGGAGTGTGTGTGTGTGTGCGTGTGTGCGTGTGCGTGTGCGCGTGTGTTCTTGCGTGAGACTACCAGAGTGCCCACGCCCACCAGTCAGCTGCAAAACCATCTTTGCTTAGCTAGCCATTCACCGTTAGCATTTCTTCCGGTTCACTCAGACCACCGGCAAGATGGACGAGAACATGTTTGTTGCCGTGACGAGCACCAACGCCGCCAAGATCCTGAACCTGTACCCCCGTAAAGGCCGGGTTGCCGTGGGCTCCGACGCCGACCTGGTCATCTGGGACTCGGACGCTGTCCGCACCATCACCGCCAAGACGCACAACTCGGTAAGAGGTCAAAGGTCAAACATCTGTCAAATACATAAAAACGTACAATGACAATTGACATGGACTACATGGGCAAATACATAAAGGTGGTACACTGAATGAAAGGGACTGAATACGCCAAAGTCGAATAGTCCCTCATATAGGCAACATTTCAGCCACAATGTTCAATGAGCTTAAAGTCCATTTCACTTTTCATTGTAGCAGTCAGCACTCATCAAGGACATTCAGGTCACTGTGGTTTACCAGTCAAGGACATGGAGGAGGAGTGCCTTTGACTTCTACTACCACAGATGTTCTGACAAACATTATAGCAGGCCTGGTGAGCTCTGGCTGGTGGTCATTGTGGACATTCAGTTCTGGTCTGAGAGCTGCGTAGCTGCAAAGGTAACATGGTTCTCCAGAGGAGTGTGAGACAGCGAGAGAGAAAGAGAGTGAAAAGCGCTGGCCTGCTCCCAGTGACAGTTCAGTTCCTCCTAAAATAACTCCCTGTAGACGTCCACAGCTACTAAAGCGCACACCATTGGCCCTCACTATCCTCCATTACTGCTGCTGGAGAGAGACCTCTTAGAATGCAGGGGTTGATGAATGCGGCTGAGGAGAGAGAGGAGACGTTACTGTTGTAGGAAAACAAAACAATGTTTCGCCCTTTTTCTTAGCCGTACTCCTCTCAAAGGCAATACTTCACTATGTTTGGGGGGGGGGGGGGAGTCAGATTCATTTTTTAAATAATTGGCTTTGAGGTCATTTTTATGTTCGCTAGCCATGTTGTGAGCAGCCACCACTGTGTGTTGTTCAGCTCCTCTCTCTTGTCCCTCGTCCCTAATCACAAGGACAGGAAGTGAAGCGTGGATCACACAGGAGCCCAGAGAATACAGAGCAGTACAGGGTTAAACAGAGGATGTGTCCACTCAGGAAATCAAGCCTTCTGCACTTCCTCCTGCAGCCACAGAGAGTGAGGGAACGAGAGACAGACCTAAGAGAAAAGCAGCGGAGTCCGATGAAGAGGTATGGAGAGAAAGAAAAACAGAGGGAGAGAGAGAGAGAGCGAACGAAAAAAAAGAGAGGGAGAGAAAGAAAGAGCTGGAAAAAGATTGGACATGTTTTCAGTGATTTTTCCACTTGTAGAAAATATACAGCGAGACCAAAGGTTCTTACAGAATGATGTCACCTTCTCATTTCCTGTGTGTAGCCCCTCCAGACAACAGAACAGCACACAAGAACACATAACATAAGAACTGGGGCTCCTGTCCATGTTTATAATAGCTACAGTGATCTATTGTACACAGTAGTTCAGTGCTTTATACCATTATATCTGTGTATCCCTCCCTCCTTAGTAAATACAAGTATCCTCAGTTATCTGAAATGTTTTGATTCTGGTTAGCTTTGTTTATGTTGTTGCACAGAGAGCCAGGCCATGACATCATACTTGGCAGGCCTTATGTCCTGTCCTGGGCTGAATCTGGAACACGCTAAAACACCAGGGCCGTGTGCACAGGAACAAACTGACAATGGGGGGGGGCAGAACGATAGATGGAGGAAGAGAGTTTAGTGGCAGGAGTATAGAGGGAGGGGGAAATGGATCAGGGAGAACGAGCGAGAGTGAAAGAGAGTAGGAAAAAAGTGGGAGAGAAAGTGAGACGGAGAGAAGAAGGAAAGAGAGAAAGTGCAAGAAAGAGAGAGAACGGGTAGAGTGATGCTTGGATTCATTAGCCCCAGCTGTGCGATGGCAGCTGTTTGTCTTTGTATGCCAAATAGAGGCGTATGAGAAACAGGCCGACTGGATGATGAGGAATGAAGAGGAGGAGGAGCAGGAGGGTTATTTCTCTCTCTTCTCACACAGATGTTGTTAATTAAGGCAGAACCATGGTCTCATCTCTACAGAGACGGCCTGCCCAGCCGCCTGCCAACCCGCCTCCTCTTTTCCTCTGTCCTCCCAGCCAAACTGGGCCTGTGTGTCCATGACTCCACTCATCTCTGCCTCAATAGGCTCTCTGTCTCAAAACAACACATAGAATTGACAAACAAATTGACAAACAAACAAACCAAAACAATGGCAAAAAACACACATTTCTTTCCACAGGGCTGTGGGGTGAGACAGGGATGCAGCTTAAGCCCCACCATCTTCAATATATATATCAACGAATTGGCGAAGGCACTAGAACAGTCTGCAGCACCCGTTCTCATCCTACTAGAATCAAATGTCTACTGTTTGCTGATGATCTGGTGCTTCTGTCCCCAACCAATGAGGACTTACAGCAGCACCTAGATCTTTTGCAAAGATTCTGGCAGACCTGGGTCTGACAAAGCTGTGAACGAGCTTAGAGACAAGGCAAGAACGGCCTTCTATGCTATCAAAAAGAAGATAACATTTGACATACCAATTAGGATCTGGTTAAAAATACTTGAATCAGTTATAGAACCCATTGCACTTTGTAGTTGTGAGGTCTGGGGTCTGCTCACCAACCAAGAATTCACAAAATGGGACAAACACCAAATTGAGACTGCGTGCAGAATTCTGCAAAAATATAATCCGTGTACAACGTAAAACACCAAATGATGCATGCAGAGCATAATTAGGCCGATACCTGCTAATTATCAAAATCCAGAAAAGAGACGTCAAATTCTACAACCACCTAAAAGGAAGCGATTCCCAAACCTTCCATAACAAAGCCGTCCCCTACAAAGAGATGAACCTGGAGAAGAGTCCCCTAAGCAAGCTGGTCCTGGGGCTCTGTTCACAAACACAAACAGACCCCACAGAATCCCAGGACAGCAACACAATTAGACTCAACCAAATCATAAGAAAACTAAAATATTATTACTTGACACATTGGAAAGAATTAACAAAAAAAATAGCAAACTAGAATGCTATTTGGCTCTAAACAGAGAGTACACAGTGGCAGAATACCTGACCATTGTGACTGACCCAAACTTAAGGAAAGCTTTGACTATGTACAGACTCAGTGAGCATAGCCTTGCTTTTGAGAAAGGCCGCCATAGGCAGACCTGCATCTCAAGAGAAGACCTGCTATGTGCACACTGCCCACAAAATGAGGTGGGAACTGAGCTGCACTTCCTAACCTCTTGCTCAGTGTATGACCATATTAGAGACACATATTTCCCTCACATTACACAGATCCACAAAGAATTTGAAAACAAACCCAATTTTGATATACTCCCATTTATACTGGGTAAAATACCACAGTGTGCCATCACAGCAGCAAGATTTGAAAAGGGCAACCAGTGAAGAACAAACACCATTGTAAATACAACCCATATTTATGTTTATTTATTTTCCCTTTTGTACTTTAACTATTTGCACATAATATGACATTTGAAATGTCTTTATTCTTTTGGAACTTTTGTGATTAAACATTACAATGTTCATTTTTATGGTTTATTTCACTTTTGTTTATTGTCTAGTTCACTTGCTTCGGAGCAGGCTTGATAAATCTAAAGTTTTTGTTGTGATTTTGTCCTCTCTTTTGTTGGCCTAACACCACTGATCATAGACATACAATATCAAGTTGAAGTATAATGTGTGTGTTTGTGTGTGTTTGTGTGTTTTCCAGGCTGCTGAGTTCAACGTGTTTGAGGGCATGGAGCTGCGTGGTGCCCCCTCGGTGGTGATTTGCCAGGGGAAGCTGGTGCTGGAGGATGGGAACCTGCACGCCATCTCCGGGGTCGGTCGCTTCATCCCATGCACCCCCTTCCCAGACTTTGCCTACAAGCGCATCAAGGCCAGGAAGCAGGTAAAAGATGCTAGCGTCTCTCTCCTTACTCCTGTCTAGTCAGAATCTACTGTACTCTAAGGCTGTGTTGACACAGGCATCCCAATTCTGATCTTTTGACCAATTATGGGCAAAAGATCTGATCTGATTGGTCAAAAGACCAATTAGTGGCAAAATATCAGAATTGGGCTGCCTGTATAGACACAGCCTAAGTCTGTCTCCCCTTTATAAAAGTATTAAACAATATATTTCCAAAGTAACAAAGTATTTCCAATGAACATATTCCCAACTCTTCAGTTCTGTCTTATGTTTTATGCGGATTGTTTGTTACATGCCAGAGTGTTGCTATGTGACACTGAGCCAAGGTAAAGGACTGTGAGGACTGTGAGGTATGTGAGGCAGTGGAGGCTGCTGAGGGGAGGACGGCTCATAATAATGGCTGGAATTGAGTGAAAGGAATGGTATCAAACACATGAAAAAAAAAGATACATGTCCTTGATACCGTACCATTAACTCCATTCCGGACATTATCATGAGCCGTTCCTCCCCTCAGCAGCCTCCACTGGTATGAGGTGTGTGAAGTACAGTATTTGAAGACTGCAAGGTCTGTGAGGTCCGCGAGTTGCGGACATCTGGAAGTGTTTTCTCAGTGGTTAGGGATTAATCAGGACTAATCTGATGTAGAGCTGAGATGAGCCATCCAGAACCCACAAACATGGAAGATGTCAGTGCGGCTTTACTTTCAAGGCGGTTTAGCTTTGCGCGAATGCATACTGCTGCTGTGGATCAGCCTATGCCACACATCATCAGACATGCCATCAATCTCAATGTACATACTGAAATGGTAATCCAAAGCAGTGTGTTCAATGGAGACAGACTGCACTTATATATCTCAGCTGTTTTCACACCAACCCGTACCGCAATCTCTATCGCACTCCACACTGCCCTTTCCCACCTGGACAAAAGGAACACCTATGTGAGAATGCTGCTCATTGACTACAGCTCAGCGTTCAACACCATAGAGCCCATAAAGCTCATCACTAAGCTAAGGACCCTGGGACGAAACACCTCCCTCTGCAACTGGATCCTGGACTTCCTGACGGGCCGCCCCCAGGTGGTAAGGGTAGGTAACAACACATCTGCCACGCTGATCCTCAACACTGAGGCCCCTCAGGGGTGCGTGCTCAATTCCCTCCTGTACTCCATGTTCACCCACGCCTGCGTGGCCAAGCATGACTCCAACACCATCGTTAAGTTTGCTGACGACACAATGATGGTAGGCCTGATCACCGACACTGATGAGACAGCCTATAGGGGGGAGGTCAGAGACAACAACCTCTCCCTCAATGTGAGCAAGACAAAGGAGATGATCGTGGACTACAGGAAAAGGAGGGCCGAACACGCCCCCATTCACATCGACGGGGCTGTAGTGGAGCGGGTCGAGAGTTTCAAGTTCCTTGGTGTACACATCACCAACAAACTATCATGGTCCAAACACACCAAGACAGTCGTGAAGACGGCACGACAACACCTTTTCCCCCTCAGGAGACTGAAAAGTTTGTTACCACACGGCAAGCGGAACCGGAGCGTCAAGTCTAGGTCCGAAAGGCTCCTTAACAGCTTCTTCCCCCAAGCCATAAGACTGCTGAACAGTTAATCAAATGGCCACCCAGACTTTTTACATTGAACCCCCCCCCCCCTTTGTTTTTACACTGCTGCTACTCGCTGTTTATTATCTATGCCTAGTCACTTTACCACTACCTACATGTACAAATTACCCCGACTAACCTGTACCTGCACACTGACTCGGTACTGTCATTCCCTGTATATATTCCCTTGTTATTGTTATTTTATTGTGTTACTTTTATTTTATTTTTTAACTTAAGTTTCTTTGGTAAATATTTTCTTAACCCTATTTCTTGAACTGCATTGTTGGTTAAGGGCTTGTAAGTAAGCATTTCACGAATACACCTGTTGTATTCGGCGCATGTGACAAATAACATTTGATTTGACTGTGTACACATAGGACGTCTGTCCTCTGGCAGTCGCGCTGGTGTTAGCTATAACAGCAATACATTATGGACTGCATGTCTGTCTGTCGGTGTCCAGGCTTCGGGGGCATAATAGGAAGTCTGTCTCCCCAATTGGAAGGCACAAGATAAAAATAGCATTCAGAGTGTGTAACGCAGATGGGAATTGCCAGAAAATGCGGTAATGGTGTCTTAACTACCTCTCTGGGTGATCTCACGTATCCTTTTGATGTAGGTGCTGGAGAATGGGGGGATTGAACGAGGGGATGGGGATGTGTGAGAGAGAAGTATTACGTCAGACTTGAGTGTTCACCTCAGCGGAGTTGGCTGTTGGCTGTGGGTTGTATACTGTAACGACTGACTGCCAGTTAGAACCCTCTCCACAGAGGGTTCTAAATGGAACCAAAAAGGGTTCTACCTGGAACCAAAAAGGGTTATCCTATGGGGACAGCCGAAGAACCTTTTTGGAACAATTTTTTCTAAGAGTGTAGCTCAGCTTCCAGGAATTCCTCAGTCACATAATCCTAGGACAGAGGACAGAAGCTTGCATGTCAAATAAGAACAGTGTCTCAGTCTGCAGTGCGTCTGTCTGTCAGTAAATCTGGAAGTGCTTTCCTTAGGAAAACACCGGGTGAAATATGCATTTTGATTCAGGCACAACGCGTTCTACAAACAAACCCATGAATCAAATTATAAACAGGCATTGTCTTGGAGAACTGTTGTAAACTTACCAACAGACATGATACCCTATTCATCTCTCTTTCTCTCCTTCTTTATCTCGACCCCTCCTTCCTCCTCTCACTTTCTCTTTCTCTTTCTCTCCACTCCCCCCCTCTCCTTCTCCCCCTCCCCCCTCTCAGCTGGCAGTCCTGCGGGCAGTGCCCAGGGGCATGTATGATGGCCCCGTGTCTGACTTCTCGCCCATGTCCCGTGGCGGTACCCCCTCAGCGTCTGCCCGCACCTCCCCCACCAAGCAGCCCGTGAGGAACCTCCACCACTCGGCCTTTAGCTTAGCAGGTAACCCTGCACAACGCGGTGAGCTTCAGCAACCTTTTAATTTACCCATCTGTCTTCCCATACCTTGCCGTCATAGGAAGTACCAGGAACCTGACACACACACACACTCAACAACAGTCAACAATGACACATTACAATGCAATTCACGCTTGATATGCTGCCATGGTCGACTTTGCCGTTTGTCTGCGGAATAGCCTTCGGGTGAAATCTGACATTTTACCATAATCAAATTTTCTGCCTTCATGATTTGTTTGAGGTAATAAATGCACACAGCACAAGACATTTGTCCTCCAGCCATCTTGGTACTTCCAGACAGTGCTCTATATGTTTCTCAAGTCTTTTTGTTATCTTAAAAAAAAAAAAGTTTTTTTACATTGGTTGATTTAATTCATTTCAGCTTGATGCAGCTTTGTCTTGGTTCTCTCTCTCTCTCCCTCTCTCTGTATGCATCTTAATTCAACTACAGTATGTTCTAAGATTTCCGTCCAGACATCTGGCATCTCACTTTCGTAGTTGTTGTCTGTTTAATGAAGCTCATCTAATGAGCGGGTACAATGAGGCTGATGATAATTGATGTGTCTAAAGTTCGTTCACATAACCAATAGCAGAGCTTGGTGGAGCGTTGAGTGACAGTGCGATTACATACATCTGCAACCTCTTTTCAAAGTACAACCTTTGAGGGAGGAGCCAAATAAACAATAGTTTAACAGGAATAGTTGATGTGTGATGCACTGATGCAGGAGGAGGGAGGGTGACCTGCGTTGGAAAGTATTTCCCCATGGCTGTAGTCTAGTGGGGGTTTATTCCATTCATCCCCATCGTTCCCAGAAAGCCAGAGAGCCTGCTTTCCTTTCCTAGGCTGTGTGTTTATAAACCAGACCTGGCCTATTCTCTCCTTCTGGCTTCCAAGATAATCCCCTGTTCGAATACTAGCCACTCACTCTGGGAATAAATACCCCTCTCGTCCACATCCAGTACATGCAAGAGCACATACAAATATACCCGTGTACACACACACACAAACGTAACACACACATGCGCGCGCACACACAGACGCGCGCACACTCACAGGACTCTGCAGAATAGGGCTTCATCTCACCAGCCACAGGGTTGATATACTTCTCTGTCTCCAGATGTGAAGTAACCTTGGCCGTGTTTCGTGCAGAGAGGATGTGGTAGAGTTCTACAGTGTAAAACACTGGCCCGGAGAGAGTGTAAGACTTAAAACAGTAGGCGTAAATCTCTCCTTGTCCATTATGCCAATTTAATCCAGGGCTAATCCCAATCCCGTTGGCGGTCGAAAAGGGATTTATTCCAGAGGTCGCCAAGGTCGCGTCGCCTGGTTGGTTTGTCTCATGACGAACGCTAGTTTCTAGTGGAGAAACTGGCTTTGTTGAGGGGAATCTGTAAGAGACAGCGCTAAATCATGTATGTCTGTGTCAGGTCCCCCCACCACAGAGGATCTCCCCATCCGGCCAGCGGGACGCCGCATCGTAATTCCCCCCGGTGGTCGCTCCAACATCACATCCCTTAGCTAAGAGGTTGAACCAGGATCGAGACCAGTCAGAAGATGACAACAGCCACTGGGAGAAGACGGAGACATGATTAGTTACAAGTTAAGAGTTGAGCAAAACACTGAATCCTCATGCCTTACCAGCCACAATGCTACCTGCTTAAGCTTCTAAAGCACCGTTTTCCTCCTCCTAGGGAATTGCAGGTCAGTCACTAGAACAATAGGTTAATTTGAAGGATATTTGGCAAAACCTTTACACAAAGATTGAATTTGTATGCCGTGGAATTACATGTGCATGGTCATAACCAGAATATAGGTAATCAATCAATGTGTATTACTGTCCCTTACTGTCAACATTAGTAGTTGTTTTAACTGTGCATTGACCGTTTCGGTTCTACTCTGAATCCATAATATAGTTAAATGAACCTCATGATAACTGTCATGACCAGTGACCACAGTGTTCTGATGCCTGTTCCCTAGGACAAGTAATACTGCTTTTCTCATAGCAATTCTTTGTTTTTTTTCTTCCATCACGTTCTCGGCTTTCAATGTCACCCTTTTTGAGTGCTAGTCTGCAGATATACAGTAGTTCGCTAGCGGTGTAATAATAACATGCAGTAACGTCCATTACTGATAGGTGGCACTGTGAGTATGTATGGTAGATGTAACGTAGCTTTGTGAATGATGTTGTCGCTGGCTCCCTGGGTTGTTGAACCAGAAGTGATAGTCATTTAATCATTTAAAAAAAAAAAGGAAACTAGATAAAAACACATCTGGTAATACAGATATTTTGTAAACATGTAATAGCATGTTGGTAGAAGTGGTTGTCAGGTTAATTTTCCCTTGCGCTCTGCTCCATCCTGGCTGTAGATTCCATTGAGAAACCGTCCTTTGCCATTGCTTCAAGCTTAATGCCTGTTCCTATACATACCGTTTAGCAAGTCATCTGGGGGGTAAAAGGAAAATGCGCAAGAAGTACCAAGCTCAACTTCCATGGCCTGGGTCGTGAAATTGTAATTCTGAGCTTTGTGAACATTACTACATAAAGAAAATGAAATGATTAAAAGTAACAAACCTGATTTGAAATAACAGTAATTCACCTCTGTCTTTTATTTTTTTATTTTCATGGCAATGTGGGATCTCGTTTTGAAGCAGCAGACCATCGTAACCTGCATTCAAGAACATAACATTGAAGCGTAATGTCGTGCTGTTTTAAATCTCAACACTCTGAGAGTCTCCACATTTCTGTACACTCTACCTGACTGACAGCCCTTAGTTTGGTAACTAACACCAAGGGGAAGACAGACACGCTTAACCCTGGGTCACTTTCTTTCACAATTCTTTTCTATGCGTCTGTTTGGTCTACCTGTCCCAGACAAGGCAGGGGATTGTAATATGTTTTCAGAAAGAGGCGAGTAGGACGAGGAGAGCTTTATTTTTGCTATCCCAATCAGCTGAGGGAGAGGTTGTGAGGAAGTCATTGTCTTTTAATGAGTGATGGCGTGGAACTTCAAGCCATCCAAGTGGTGATTATATTTATGTTAGTTTGACTTGATCTTTGTTATTGTTTTTTTAGGTTCTTTTTTTTTTTTTTACTGTTGTATCAAAACCCAGAGAAGGCAGGTAATAAAAAAAAAAACGTTGAGGTGTGATGTGGTGTTATGAACTGTTCCTGAATAAACATGAGTTGCAACTGACTGGCTGTCACTCTTTTATCTTTCAATCTACATTATAGTAGAAATAAAAAATACATACCTTTTAAAACTTCTTCAGGATCAGTGGGTCCCCCACGGGACGGTTCAGCTAACGTGGGATAATGCGATTAGCATGAGGTTGTAAGTAACAAGAACACTTCCCAGGACATAGACATATCTGATATTGGCAGAAAGATTCAATTGTTGTTAATCTAGCTGCACTGTCCAATTTACAGTAGCTATTACAGTGAAATAATACCATGCTATTGTCTGAGGAGAGTGCACAGTTATGAACTTGAAAAGTTATTAATAAACCAATTAGGCACATTTGGGCAGTCTTGATACAAAATGTTGAACAGAAATGCAATGGTTCATTGGATCAGTCTAAACCTTTTCACGTACTGCTGCCATCTAGTGGCCAAAATCTAAATTGCACCTGGGCTGGAATATACATTATGGCCTTTCTCTTGCATTTCAAAGACGATGGTACAAAACAATGGTTGGTTTTTTCTTAGTATTTTCTTTTACCAGATCTAATGTGTTATATTCTCCTACATTCATTTCACATTTACACAATCTTCAAAGTGTTCTCTCATAGAAATTTGATGTGTAGTCCTGACAGTTAATAGTACTAATAATACTGACAGTATTATTGCTGTTCCAGTATATTACATTTCTATCTGCACAATTCTGGATTCATACTACCATTGTTTTGGGGATTTCCCATTTTCTGACCCATTGTTAATCCTGGCAGTAAACTTGTCACCACTCTGTTATCATTTTTCTATTTTATAGCCAGTTAAAGTATCATGACATCACTTTTGATGACTGTCATTATGAAAAACTGAGAAGATTGCTTCTATAAAACGCCATCGCAGTCTGGAGTGGGAGATAGTCAGCATTATTTTGCAAACACGGACAGTTCACAAGGACTTCTTGGCATTGTATATAAACCCTCCCAAGATAATGTAGTTGTCACTAGCCAGTTAGTTTCTACAGTATGTGCATTTACAACAGATGAGCTTGTGTGGGGGGAGAGAGAGGCTCTTTGAGGAGAAATCCAAAATAAGTCCACTGTTATTCTTATCTTATGTGATCCTCCAGCTTGACTTCAATTTGGTTTTATGAGGAGCGTATATCATTCACGGAGACTCACAGATTACCCCGTGAATGTGGGAAAGCGCTGGATCAACTTTGATCTCAGAGCCCACCGAGGAAGAGTAATGGGGGCTTGTCTTAAAAGGGGATCTGGGGAGAAGTTGGCCACAGTCAGACTAGCAGTGAATGGGAAAACCACATGATGCATGGTAACTTGCTGATGATGCATTAAGAGGTAATGTCTCCAGCTGATTAAGACAGGAGAGGGTGGGCGGTCAGAGAGAGAGAGAGAGGTCTCGGACACAAGGACTCCAGTCTTGACTTGATCTCTGGCAAGATCTTACAAATGAGAGTCTGTAGTATCAGGGAAGAGGTAAAACATTCTACATTTTTGTCAGTATAGGACAGATAATTAGTTACAGGCAGCATGACTTTGGCTGTTATGACCATTATGACCTCAGCAGCTCTGAACATAACCTCTGTTTTTCTAAGGGGTGGAGGAGCTCAGCAATAATGAAGTGTGACATAAACTCAGCGTAAGCTTCACAAAGCCCTGAAAGTACCAAATGACATATTAGCTCATGCACAGCTTTGAAGAAATACAGTGTGATTCACCAAGGAAACAGTGGCTAAATTGGTGTGTTCACCCCAAATTACTTGGTGAGCTCACCATTCTGGTGTGTAACAACAAATACTGGAGCCAAATCTGGAGAAGAAGGAGGAGCAACAAAGCCTTCTCATAAAGAAAAATACTTCAGACAAACAAATCAAGCCTAAACTATGCTTCCTGTTTCTGCGGGACTACAATTGATTGTCTGGGTAGTCCGGGGGATGCTATACTTAGCTTATTCTATTTGGTGCCATTCTCCACTGTGTCTCTGTCGGTCTGATTTCGGACTGTTTTCATGGGTTTGCCCTTTTGGCTCATAGTGATAAGGCCCCTAATGCGTTAGAGCCCTGTCACTCATCCATAGCCACCTGCTAAGGCTACTGAGGAACTTACAACATAAGGTTGTTAAAGACAGACAGAGAGCACACAGCTCTCGCTCTCTCTAGAACATTCTTATTTTGAGTGTTTTGTGGTTCCCCATGCCTATTCAGGCATAATCCCATCTCTGCAAAGGGCAAAATCAATACTTAAAAAATGTATACAGTATCAGTGGTGTTTACCTTGGTTCCAACATATCAGTGACATTAAAAACTCTTCTAGGGTAGGGGGCAGCATTTGGAATTTTGGATGAAATGCATGCCCAAATTAAACTACCTGCTTCTCGTGCCCAGAAGATATGATATGCATATAACTGGTAGATGATTTGAATAGAAAACACTCTAAAGTTTCCAAAACTGTTAAAATAGTGTCTGTGAGTATCTGTGAGAACTGTGAGAACTGATTTGGCAGGCGAAACCCTGAGAAAAATCCATTCAGGAAGTAGTTTTTTGGGGGTTTTGTAGTTTTCTATTCAATGCCATTACAGTATCCATTAACTTAGGACTCAAATTGCAGTTTCTATGCCTTCTACTAGATGTCAACAGTCTTTAGAAATTGTTTCAGGCTTGTATTAAAAAAAGTGAGGACGTAAGAGCAGTCTGAATGAGTGGACCCTAAAGTGTCACAGAGCTTTTTCATGCACGAGACCAAGAGAGTGCCTTTCTTGTTTACCTTTTAAATTGACGGCGTTATTGTCCGGTTGAAATATTATCGATTATTTAGGCTAAAAACAACCTGAGGATTGAATATAAACATCGTTTGACATGTTTCTATGAACTTTACTGGTACAATTTTGATTTTTTTGTCTTCCTGTTTTGACTGCGTTTGAGCCTGTGGATTACTGAAGAAAACGCGCAAACAAAACTGAGGTTTTTGGATGTAAAGAGACTTTATCGAACAAAAGGAACATTTATTGAGTAAATGAATGTCTGCTGAGTGCAACCATATGAAGATCATCAAAGGTAAGGGATTAATGTTATCTCTATTTCTGACTTGTGTAACTGTTCTACTTGGCTGGTTACTGTTTGTAATGATTTGTCTAGTGGGCCATGTTCTCAAATAATCGTAAGGTATGCTTTCGCCGTAAAGCATTTTAAAAATCTGACACCGTGGTTGGATTCACAAGAAGTTAATCTTTAAACCTATGTAAAATATGTTTTGTTTTCTGAATTTGTATAATGAGTATTTCTGTATTTGAATTTGGCGCCCAGCAGTTTCACTGGCTGTTGAAGAGGTGGGACGCTAACGTCTCACGTACCCAAGTTAACACAGACTCATCCAACCGTAGGCATGACACTCCTACAGAAATACAAACAGTGAATGTACACAACAGAGGCATGACCCCGTTTTGAATCCTCAACTTTATTTTAAATACATTATTAGCACAGACATAAATAAATAAACGTGAAAGGATTTTTGTAGACACTGTATTTGGTCTGTGTGGGGAGGGGAAAACAGAACATTTGCTGTTAATGGCAGAGAGGTTTGTAACTCTCTTTCTTATTGGTCGATTAACTAATTTACCGCATGGTGATGTCACCACGGAAGGCCAAAACTCCATCCCACCAAAACAGACTGAAATTTCAGGCAGTCTTTTCAAACAGAGCTTACACTAAAAGTGCATTATCATAATTTTCACAATTTCACAGTATTATTCCAACCTCATAGTGTTGAAATATAAAACACAGATTAATCCCATTTTTGACTGCAGTGGGCCTTTAAGTACACAGGAGCACTACCACGAATAAACACTAGGTGGCAGTGTTTCCTTGTAGTTTATCATAGAATATCAACCACACACGAAGCATGGAGATGGAGGAAAGGCTTGTTTGAAACCGATTTGAAATGGATTTGTCTATTTATCTGCCATCATTAATTATATAGTATTCCCTCTAGTCTCCTGTTGCTGCTAATCAGAAAACCAACACCACACATTATCAAAAACAGGTCTAGCATTTAACCCTCTGAGGTATTTCTCTGGCTAACTCATCACGTTGTTTTAAGATACACTTTATTAGTTAACGGAAATGTGTCTTCTGCATTGACCCAACCCCTTCAATATACACACACAGATACACACAAACACACATTAGGTTGGAGAGGCTGGAGCAGAGGGCAGCATCCAATGAGCAGACTTTAGGGGGTTGAGTCGGCAGTAGGTGGCACCTGTGATATTGATGACAGCAACCCTCCGGTTACCAGCTCACGCCTGCCAGATTCTTCCCCCGTCGGCAATGGGATTCGAACCCGCTTCTCTAACCCTCATTTTTTTGCAGGTTATGTACAGAAAGTCTTCTATCATCTCTCTCTGGAGGGTACGCAGGTGTCAAACTCCTCTCTCTGAGGTCAGGAGGGTGTTCCAGGAGATGGTGATTGCCACTCAGAGTCAGTAGTGTGATTGATATGCTTTTGACTTCCCCCCTGGGAAGAGCCAGACAGGCCTACAACTACAGGATTAATCTCCACCATAACCACTACAACCCCCAGCCTTAAAGATCCAATGCAGCCTTTCATTTTTGGGTAACAATTAAGTATCTTACTGTGATTGTTTTCATTTCAAATGGTCAAAAAGAAACAAAAATAGCTTCTTAGCGAAGTTCAGATTCTCATGCAAGAATTTAGCTTGGACTGTCTGGGAGTGTTCTGAGTGGAGGGGAAAACTGAAAATTAGCTGTTATTGGCAGAGAGGTTTGGAACTCTCTTTCTTACTGGTCTATTAACTAATTTACCACATGGTGATGTCACCATGGAAGGCCAAAACTCCATCCCACCAAAAAACGATGACATTTCAGGCAGTCTTTTCAAACAGCTCTTACGCTAAAAGGGCTTTATCATCATTTTCACAATTTCACAGTATTATTCCAACCTCATAGTGTGGAAATATATATAAAACACAGGAAAATCATGTTTTTGACTGCACTGGACCTTTAAGAAACCATATAGAGAGGCACAGCTCCAGGTAATAGGACTGAAAAATATACAGGCTCTACCCTAAGTGCTATGTGGTATATCCCAAGGCAGTTTGCACAGGAGGAGCCTAATACAACTCTTTTCTCTTTTACAACTATGTTTTTTCAGTCTTTTTAACCAATGCCTCCAACTGTTGCCAAATACACAAAAGGCCACGTTTCTCTGGCTATGTATTAAATACGCACAATGAGCAGTTAGTTAGGTAACGCCTGTGAATGTGAAAAGAAACGTTCACCAGTGTTTCTGCTGTTTAAAAGCAGCGCAGTAGTAAGCACAGGCAGTGGTAAAGGTCGGTGTCCCAAAGAAACGTAATAAATTAAGGCACCAGCTGCTTGACAACAAAACAACAGACAACAAATGACAAACAAAATGCAGTACTCATTTTACAACTCTGCTTTCATTGTGTAATAAATCTAATGCTAGTTTGAATATCTGTACCAATAAGGGTTGTCAGAAAGGTCCCAGTAGTAGATCTGATAACCAGGGACAGGTAAAGCCTTGGGTACGTTTTGAATTGTATTTCAGAGAGGGTCAAAATAATGGCAAAGCTATTTTCCAAAACACATATTAGACTAGAGGACGGTGAGTTACAGTATAACAAACTGACTACATGATGATCATTCTCTACGTGGGGAAATCCAGTATGTGCTATATAAAAGTTAGAAGGCACATAGGGGAGAGTGGGGTAAGTTGAGCCACCCTTGTTTCTAGGAAATCATACACAAAATGTATCATTTGACCAAATATTTAGGAAGATGTCATCATTTCATGGAGTCTGTGAAGGAAGAAACCACATGGGGAAAAAATGGTAAACAAGTTAGGTCCAAATAAACAAATAAACCAAAGTAGATCATTTTATGATTGTTCTATACATCAGTTGGGGTCTTTATAAGCTTCAATATGAGGTCCGAAACCTAGCATGAAAGTGCATCCTTGAAGCTGTGTGGGATAAAATAGTCAAAATGTTTGCCTTGGGGTAAGTTGAGCCAATTGCCAACGGGTAAGTTGAGCCAATAGCAAGTTGAGCAAGTGTTTTTTTCCATGGCATAATGCAAGGTATTATCGCTGGGATATGAGGTAACAACAGATCCTGGCCTATGTTAAAAGTGTTTACAAAAGTACAAAGTGTTTGTTAGGTTTTAAACCTATGTTAAAAGATCCTTAAAATGATTAAAATACAAAAAAGTTTGTGATGGATTGTGTTTGGGAAATAAAGATAGACATGGTTTTAAAAAGGTAGCGGTATTATTTCATTCAGTACAGAAATATGTAGTCGGCTTAACTTGCTTAACCTGTCCCGGGGCTCAACTTACCCTATTCCCCGGGGTAAGTTGTGCCAAGAGACCACTTTTTTTTAACAAGATATGTTTTCAAAAGTATAACGTTTGACATGAATTCGGATTATTTGATTCACAACATCCTGAAATATATGTAGATATCTTTATTGGAAAGAATACTATATTTCCCTTGGCAGACTGATGCTGAATGTAACAAATGGTTCAAGTTCCCCCACTCTCCTCTACTGGCACCCCTCTAAAAACCAGAAGAGAATGAGGATTCATCTACTCCTCTTTGACCTCTAAACGCTACAACTAATGGAGAAGCGTATGCAAATCGTGTTTCTGTGCGGAACAGACAATACCTATCTATTCGTCAATAAAGATTGACGTACAAATATCCATGTCGAGCCCCAGTCATTTTGGTTTGCTTGAGAGGCACATCGATGCCTAATAATTTCACAGAGACGTATTACGTTCAGCAGCTGGCGCTCAAGCCTACAGTGGTTCTCTTTGTCTTCGAAGAGGAATCTGTGGTTGGAGTCTTGAAAACAAAGGCCTCATATCTCATCTCTAATCCTAATTCATTTTGTGTGACGCTACTCACAACCCCTCTCTCTTCCAAAAGCAAGTCAGCACCGTTTCACTGCAGACATAGTCTCCTACTTGTCAACATTATGCTTCATTTCCTGCCTGGCCTGAGTCTAGCCTCAGCATAACAGGCATGGTGGCTGTATCCTGTCTGGCTCTGCTCTCTGCTGGGTTTGTAGTTAAGTAATTTCCTGGGCCTGGCTAACTTGGTGGAGGGAGGAGAGCTCTGGGGGACCACAGTGCATCAGGCCAGAGCAGGTCAGATCAGGGTAGAGTGTGAGGAGGGCTGCCCACTGAGAGGCACGTCCCCCATCATATGAAAAGTGAAAAGAGCCAGGGTCTATCTGTCTGTCTAGGTCAGCTGCCTCTCACTCTGTAAAGTAGTAGTCTATGTGAGCTCCTGAAGTCTGGGGTCTGGGCATAATAGCTGTCTTTTGGGGGAATGTGTCAGGGTTAAAGGTCAATCTGAGTGCCCTGCGCCGGACAGGGGAAGTGGACGATTGGTTAGTAGTGATCTACAAGCTGTGGCCAGGTTAGCGTGGCGACTTACGACTCAAGCCGTAGTCCGCTATCCTGATATGTCGGCTGCCGGGTCCACGTTGTTGTTCTGTCCATCTTCGATAGCCTTGTTCTTCTCTGTCGTGGTGAGGTCTGCTACCTCTGTGTCTGCCACAGCCTTCTTTGACCTATCAAGAGAAGGACAAAAGCTTGATTTCTTGCTTTCTGGTAATATGATATGTAAATAAATGTTTTTGTTCATGAGATTCTATGTTACTCAGTATTAGGGGACACATTCAAGATTCATTATTGCAACTTTTTCTGTAAATACGTCCTGTTGCCTGTGGCCCAATACTTTTGCCGTACGCCATCTAAAATATGCCTAACTGTTCAGCTGAGCTTGATTGGATGGAACAGTTCTCTGGCAACTCACATTGAAACTGGACATCAAATCTGGGCGTTTTTAGACAAAACTCAGGACGACAGCAGGCTCCACATTTTGGTGTTAATGTAGGCCACCGGACTATATACTGTATCTCCTTTAGGACATATACTGAGTCTCCTACCTTTCTCTGTTGAAGATGATGAAGTCCCTCTCCACATTGTTCAGGCGCTGCTGGAGCTGACCGTTCTAGGGAATCAACAGAGGTTTGAGAACACACACACACACACACACACACACACACACACACACACACACACACACACACACACACACACACACACACACACACACACACACACACACACACACACACACACACACACACACACACACACACACACTCATCTTTTTTAAGACATTAAAGATCCAACAGTTATGTGACCCAGATAACGGTTGTTGGGACTCGGAGAAATGAAGAAGTAGGTAGATGGATGAAGTTTCGCAAAACTTTAAAAGGAAATACATGAACTCTCTCACAGCTCCACTTGCCCTACACTGACAGTGTCACACATTTAGATATGCTAATAATGTGAGAACAAAAACACCTCCATGACGACCTGTCCCGGCAGCTATATGGCGTTATGACAGGCGTGTTCTCGCTCTCTCTGGGCGGTGGGTTAGTGGTAGGCAGACTGATGGGGCCAGATTGGGCCTCAGACGCCTCGCCACTATAAGTTTGTTGACCCCCTTTACAGGCCTGCCAATCAGCCTGGAGAGCTAGTACAGGTGCTCTCAGAGTGGGGCGCCAGACCCTGGCAGACAAGAGAAGTAGAGCACAGAAGGAGAGAGAGAGAGAGAGAGAGAGAGACAGCGAGACAGAGGCCTAGGGGGTAAGGGTAGCTTACGGAGGGCTTGGTTTTTCATCATATGAAACAGAAAACAAGCAATTGTTACATGAAAATAAGTTCTAAATAGGAGGGGGAACAGCATCATCTCACCTCTCGTTTCATGATGGGCATATTGACACATGTAGCCTACATGGAGTTGGTTTAACGCACATCCAAAACGGGAGTTGGCTCAAATAATGTAGTCCTACAATACATGTAGGCTAGACAAAAAGGGGATGTCCCTTGCTGGTCCCAAACTCCATCTTTTAATAAAGCTTTGGTGATTCAGATTTATTCAAAGCAGTCTCACAAGCCAAACCCTTTATTGATAGGCGTGGCTACTTGGCGAACGCATCGGGCAAGACAAATGAAACCAAACAGAAAAAAAAACATGTTTTTATGTTTATTAATACGAGGGTTACTGGCCCCAAAATAACATTTCTCTTGTTCCATGAGCATAAGGGCACTGTGCATCACGGCTGGATAGGTTGTGCTTCCGCTCACAAAATCAAGGCGTTACTGCTAAGACCTGCTTTTCATTGGTCTTAAAATTCCCGAAATGCGCTGGAAGAAATTGACATTTTTGCACTCGTTTTCATGAACACAACTCAAATATTGCCACCCCTCCCACCTCATTGCAAGCATACTGATTAGGGGTTGCAAAGGGAGGGTATATTTACTGCCAACCTTTGAAGTTTAGTTGTCTCTAACTCTGGACCTCTGTGTGGCCATATCACATGTAAAATATATGAAGATATTTTATTTTAAAAATGTAATATAGAATGGCAAACCATCAACCTAGTGAATACCATTAGTGTTTAATATGAGGTTTGGACTTGTATTTATTTGACTATGTCAATATGTATTTTCCATTAGTGTTTTGGCTTCAAACTGGTGGCAGTTGAGAAAAAAGTAAATAGTTGAAAGAGTTGCAGAATTATTTGAAAATAATGCCATTGTTGATTAGGTACTTTAAAAAAAAATTAATTAGGCTATTTTCTTGAACCATATTGTCTATCTACTAGAAACTCATGCACAATAAATTAATACTCAAATCAAATCGCACTTGTCACGTGCCGAAATGCTTACTTACAAGCCCTTAACCAACAATGCAGATTTAAGAAAATAGAGTTGAGAAAATATTTACTAAATAAACTAAAGTAAAAAATGTAATAAAATTAAAATTAACTCAATAAAATAACAATAATGAGGCTATATATGCTATATAAGTTTAATTCTGCAGAAACATAGAAAAGATGATCTATTGCACTATAGATTGTAACGGACTCTTTCGCTCTCCTATAATCTGATCAGAATGATGAGTACAAGTCAATGTGCGGGGGTACAGGTTAGCCAAGGTCATTTGTATATGTAGGTAGGGGTAAAGTGACTATGCATAGATAATAAACAGTGAGTAGCAGCAGTGTAAAAACAAAGAGGGGGTGTCAATGCAAATAGTCTGGGTGGCCATTTGATTAATTGTTCAGCAGTCTTATGTCTTGGGGGTAGAAGCTGTTAAGGCGCCTTTTGGATCTAGACTTGGTGCTCCGGTACCGCTTGCCGTGAAGTAGCAGAGAGAACTGTCTATGACTTGTGTGACTGGAGTCTTTTACAATTTTTTGGGCCTTCCTCTGACACTGCCTAGTATATAGTCCTGGATGGCAGGAAGCTTGGCCCCAGTGATGTAATGAGCTGTACGCACTACCCTCTGTAGTACCTTGGTATTTTGGTATTTTATTAGGAACCTTACGGTCGGTTGCCGAGTAGTTGCCATACCAGGTGGTGATGCAACCGGTCAAGATGCTCTCAATGGTGCAGCTGTAGAACGTTTTGAGGATCTAGGGACCCATACCAAACCTTTTCAGTCTCCTGAGGGGGAAAGGGCGTTGTCGTGCCCTCTTCAAGACTGTCTTGGTGTGTTTGGACCATGATAGTTTGTTGGTAATGTGGACACCAAGGAACTCGCTCCACTACAGCCCTGTCAATGTGAATGGGGGCGTGATCAGCCCTCCTTTTTCTGAAGTCCAAGATCAGCTCATTTGTCTTGCTCAGGTTGAGGGAGAGATTGTTGTCCTGTCACCACACTGCCAGGTCTCTGACCTGCTCCCTATAGGCTGTCTCATCGTCATCGGTGATCAGGCCTACCACCGTTGTGCTGTCAGCAAACGTAATGATGGTTCTGGAGTCGTGCTTAGCTATGCAGTCGTGGGTGAACAGGGAGTACAGAAGGGGACTAAGTATGCACCCCTGAGGGGCCCCTGTGTTGAGGATCAGCTTGGCAGATGTTTAGCCCCAGGGTCCTTAGCTTAGTGATGAGCTTTGTGGGCACTATGGTGTTGAGGGCTGAGCTGTAGTCAATGAACAGCATTCTCACATAGGTGTTCCTTTTGTCAAGGTGGGAAAGGGCAGTGTGGAGTGCGATTGAGATTGCGTAATCTGTGGATCTGTTGGGGAATTGGAGTGGGGCTAGGGTTTCCGGGATGACGGTGTTGATGTGAGCCATGACCAGCCTTTCAAAGCACTTCATGGCTACCAATGTGAGTGCTATGGGGAGGTAGTCATATATTACCAAAATTACGAAAGATTCCGGTAACTTTCGTAAATGACCCGTAGCTTTGCAACAACAGTGCTGATATTAGACAGGTATATTTCCCAAACCTGGCGCATGTTGTGGAAAATGCCAGAGCACCAGATTTACTTGATGAAATTCCCGACTAACATGCGGTTGGCACTTGCGCCGCCGTAGCGCCAGCCAAAAATAGAGCCCAGACAGACAGACAGACAGACAGGGGTGGTACGGGATGAGCTCTCCACCTGTAGAACGAGAACCCCCTGTGGAGCAGACAAGGCAGCCAGGCTGAGCAGCGTAGTGGAAGTTCAGAAGTTAATTATGCCCAGCTGTTTGATTAAAACATTTAATTTTACAAAATTAACCTCGAGCGATCTTTCTGTTAGCCGTTTTCCACGATGGTAAAGATGCAGTTGACGTCATTGTCTATTTCAATTGTACAGATATGGCCTCAAGACATCAATTCGGTGACATCATTGTGTACAATAACTATCTGACCGCCATACCGTTGGTTCTGACCGTTACAGATTCCGCCTCCATCTTAGTCGTAGAAGTGAGTCGGGTGAATGGAGGATGGAATTTGCACACTGCCCCAATGGATACTCGGATGACGCAATCGTCATCGCACTGCACACTGCCCTATCCCATCGGGACAAGAGGAATACTTACGTAAGGATGCTGTTCATCGACTGCTGCTCAGCCTTCAACACCATAGTGCCCTCCAAGCTCATTACTAAACTCAGTGCCCTGGGTCTGAACCCCACCCTGTGCAATTAGGTCCTGGACTTCCTGATGGGCCTACCCCAATTGTTGAATGTAGATAACAACACCTCTGCAACGCTGATCCTCAACACGGGGGCCCCACAAAGGTGCGTGCTCAGCCCCCTCCTGCACTCCCTGTTCACCGATGACCGCGTGGTCCCGCACGCGACAAGTTTGCTGATGATACAACAGTGGTAGACCTGATTGCCAACAATGACAAGACAGGGAGGAGGAGGTGAGGGCCCTGGCAGAGTGGTGCCAGGAAAATAACCTCTCCCTCTCCCTCAACATCAACAAAATGAAGCAGCTGATTGTGGACTACAGGAGACAGCAGAGAGAGCAGGTCCCCATACACAGTGGAGAGGGTGAAAAGCTTCAAGTTCCTTGGCGTGCACATCACTGACAACCTGAAATAGTCCATCCACACAAACAGGAGGCTGAAGAAATTTGGCTTGGCCCTTGACCCTCACGAACTTCTACAGATGCACCATTGAGAGCATCATGTTGGGCTGTATCACCGCCTGGTACGGCAACTGCACTGTCCTCAACCACAGGGCTCTCCAGAGGGTGATGTGGTCAGCCCAACCCGTCACCGGGGGCACACTGCCTTCCCTCCAGGACATCTACAGCACCCGGTGTCACAGGAAGGCCAAGACGATCATCAAGGACCTCAGCCTCCTGAGCCACGGTCTGTTCACCCCGCAACCATCTAGAAGGCAGAGACAGTACAGGTGCATCAAAGCTGAGCCTGAGAGACTGAAAAACAGCTTCTATCTCCAGGCCATCAGACTTTTAAATAGCCACCACTAGCCGGCCTCCGCCCAGCATCCTGCCCTGAACTTAGTCATTATTACCAGCCGGTTACCACCCAGTACTCTACCCTGCACCTTAGAAACTGCTTCCCTATGTACATAGTCATTGAACACTGGTCACTTTAATTGTGTTTAAATACTGTTTAACCCACCTCATATGTATATACTGTATTCAGTCAAGGCTCATCCTATATTACTACTGCTGTACACACCTTTTATTTTCATATACTGTCTACACTGTCTATACACACCATTATATACATATACACTGAGTGTACAAAACATTAATAACACCTTCCTAATATTGAGTTGTACCTCCTTTTGCATCGGGGTATAAACGCTACAAGGTAACGAAAGCGTTCCACAGAGATGCTGGCACATGTTGAGTCAAGTTGGCTGGATGTCCTTTGGGTGGTGAACCATTCTTGATACACACTGGAAACTGGCACCTACTACCGTACCCCATTCAAAGGAGCTTAAATCTCTTATCTTGCCCGTTCACACTCTGAATGGCACACATACACAATCCATGTCTCAATTGTCTCAAGGCTTAAGAATCCATCTTTAACCCCCCCTTCCTTCCTCTACACTGATTGAAATAGATTTAACAGATGACATCAATAAGGGATCATACTGTAGCTTTCACCTGGATTCACCTGGTCAGTCTGTCATGAAAATGTCTTGTACACTCAGAGTATATGTATTTATATTCCGCACTCTGACATTGCTCTTTCTGATTTCTTACTTTATTTCATTTGGTGGGGATTTGTGTGTATTGTTTTGTATTACTGCACTGTTGGAGCTAGAAACAAAAGCTGCAACTACGGTAAAATCTGCAAAATATGTGTGCCCGACCAATACAATTTCATTCGGAAGGATGGGCCTATGTATGCTGTTCACGACAAAACAAGTCCAATTTCACACTGCATTATCTGTGATTTAATTGAGCTAATTCTACTGTCCATTATAGGTTCAACAGCAGAGGGAGAGAGAGAGGGGGAGGAGAGAGATGTAGGGAGATAGAGAACATTGTAGAGGCTGAGAAGAAGACAGAAAATAAGAGAGAGAAAGAGAGAGAGAGGGTTGCGGAGTCAAACAAGGAGAACATAATGTGGGGAGGAAGAAATAGAGAGGGGGAGGAAGGGGGAGACAGGGAGGAAGGAGGAAGCCTGAGGCAATGAGCCAGCAGCAGGGTGAGATATTTGGGCAGCGCCCCGCCTGCCATTCATATAATATTGATCTGCACTGCTTTAGAAATGGTTACACGTAATGGGTCTCTCTGTCTCTCTCTCTCTCTCTCTCTCTCTCTGCACTACAGGCAAGATAATTATGTGTCCTCCTTCCTCTCCACAAGTGGTCCCAGAGGTCCCTCCGTAAACACACAAACACACACTCATGCATGCACGAAGAAACACAAGCATGCGCACAATGCTGTTTTCCCATTTTAGATAGTTGTGGGGGGGAAAGTACGCTTGGCTCACTGGTTTTATTTAAAAATGCATGTAGTTAAGAGCACTTCCAGCTAGAAGGCATGTATGAAGCATTCTTAGTATGGTTCACAAAATAGAACTGGGAGGCCCAATGCTTTGAGGTTCCTATCTCCAAGACGTTGAACAGTATTCTTCATGCCACTGGGCATAAACTGGTTAAATCCAACGTAATTTGTCAACGTATTGTGAAATGGAATCTCCTTGGAAAATACATTGGATTTGAAAAAAGTCATCAGCGTAAACTGTTGTTTTGAGGATACAATTTCAACCACAGGATTATGTCATCCTGGTAAGCAATTTTCAACATAGACAAAATATGTTGCATTTTTACGTTGAAAACAACGTCAGCTCTTCGACGTAATATCCACTATAAGAAAAAAAACGATAGGCTAAGCGGCAGGGGTGTCATGCACCCCCGCAATTTGAGGGGGCTGTCAGGGTTGTGTGCGGAGAATTATCGGAGTCAAGCGCAGGACACAGGTGTTGAGCGAAACCACAGTGTTTTACTCACGATTAATGGCAAAAATTCCACAAATGGAAATAATCACAAACACAATGTATAAACCACAACCACTAACGCACAAACAATCACGGACAAAACAGAAATGAAAGCCAGAGGGTTAAATAGGGAACATGATAGGGGAATTGGAACCAGGTGCGATTAATACAGACAAAACAAAACGAAACTGAAAAATGGATTGATGGTGACTAGAAAGCCGGTGACGTCGACCGCCGAACACCACCCGAACAAGGAGAAGGACCGACTTCGGCGGAAGTCGTGACAGGGGCACAAAGTACGTGAGGATGGCTGGAGGGTGGCTAAACATAGGATCAATACGTTTTATCTGACTGTGACTGCCGATAACTTCAGAACGAAGTTGATTGCAAATACAAAATTGCCTAAGTATTTGCAATTGTTACAAACAAGTGAAGGATAGAATGATGCTTCAAATGAAAACCAAGATGATACATAGGCTACATGGGCCTGTATAGGCTAATTTAATCATATTTAAATCTATTTCATGTTCAATCAATTGAATTGTATCTTGTGACTGTCATTTTTGCCAAAATGTGTTTCATGATGTGTGACAACATTTGCGCAATGCTCTGCCCAATCTGTGATTTACTGCATTATTATTTGGTAAGCATAATAAGTCGCCTCAATATCCTATTTGCAGCCCTGGGTGGTAATATCGCTCATGTGGAATGATTCTAATGTTAAGGTAAGATTTGAATGGAGAAAGCTGGTCTGAGAGCAGCTCTGCTTTTCTTTTGATCCTATCAGTATCGACGCATGGTGTAACGACGCACTTAGTGAACATTCTCTCTCCGTGCATGTTTGGGAAACACTTAAAAAGCTGCCTCGTGAATAATGATGCATCTGGTACTATCGTCATAGTGCTTAAGTTACATCGCAACTGGGAAACGAGGCCCAGGGCTAGCTAAAGCCAACTTCATAAAATTGCTAGGTGTCTAGTTGTACTACAGGGAAACCACCAAAAATATACAGTGGGGCAAAAAAGTATTTAGTCAGCCACCAATTGTGCAAGTTCTCCCACTTAAAAAGATGAGAAAGGCCTGTAAAATGAGGAAATAAAATCCAGAAAATCACATTGTAGGATTTTTAATACATTTATTTGCAAATTATGGTGGAAAATAAGTATTTGGTCAATAACAAAAGTTTATCTCAATACTTTGTTATATACCCTTTGTTGGCAATGACAGAGGTCAAACGTTTTCTGTAAGTCTTCACACACTGTTGCTGGTATTTTGGCCCATTCCTCCATGCAGATCTCCTCTAGAGCATTGATGTTTTGGGGCTGTTGCTGGGCAACACGGACTTTCAACTCCCTCCAAAAAATTTCTATGGGGTTGAGATCTGTAGACTGGCTAGGCCACTCCAGGACCTTGAAATGCTTCTTACGAAGCCACTCCTTCGTTGCCCGGGCGGTGTGTTTGGGATCATTGTCATGCTGAAAGACCCAGCCACGTTTCATCTTCAATGCCCTTGCTGATGGTAGGCTTTGTTACTTTGGTCCCAGCTCTCTGCAGGTCATTCACTAGGTCCCCCCGTGTGGTTCTGGGATTTTTGCTCACCGTTCTTGTGATCATTTTGACCCCACGGGGTGAGATCTTGCGTGGAGCCCCAGATCGAGGGAGATTATCAGTGGTCTTGTATGTCTTCCATTTCCTAATAATTGCTCCCACAGTTGATTTCTTCAAACCAAGCTGCTTACTTATTGCAGATTCAGTCTTCCCAGCCTGGTGCAGGTCTACAATTTTGTTTCTGGTGTCCTTTGACAGCTCTTTGGTCTTGGCCATAGTGGAGTTTGGAGTGTGACTGTTTGAGGTTGTGGACAGGTGTCTTTTATACTGATAACAAGTTCAAACAGGTGCCATTAATACAGGTAACGAGTGGAGGACAGAGGAGCCTCTTAAAGAAGAAGTTACAGGTCTGTGAGAGCCAGAAATCTTGCTTGTTTGTAGGTGACCAAATACTTATTTTCCACCATAATTTGCAAATAAATTTATTAAAAATCCTACAATGTGATTTTCTGGATTTTTTTTTCTCATTTTGTCTGTCATAGTTGAAGTGTACCTATGATGAAAATTACAGGCCTCTCTCATCTTTTTAAGTGGGAGAACTTGCACAATTGGTGGCTGACTAAATACTTTTTTCCCCCACTGTACAGTATATAATCATTTTACAGGACAAATCTGAGGGGGCACAGGGCCTATGGGCATGACGCCTCTGCTAGCCGGCACCTCCTTAAGGAGAGTTGATCTATCTACATCTATCCCTTCCGTCTCCCGCCCAGGGTTTTATCCAAACCCAGCACTGCTTAGCTTTGATATTTGTCACTTACTATTACCAATGTGCTATCGTGAGAATGATTGTTGAACAATCTCCAATTAATAGATTCAGTGTTGCTATCGAAGTCTTTCCAAAGGGTATGTTCAACAGAGCAAATGAAATGTAACCATACTTCAGCAATCACATCTCATCAACGATGCTAGTTAGGTCTATATACAGTAGCATTTGGGAAGTAATCAACAGCTATTGTTTAAATTCAGCCCAGGATGAAACAATACATATAGGCAATGTTCGTTCTAATGTTTTTCGTCAGTGAGCAAATTTCAGATCTGCTGAGCGCAAACTTGAACTTTGTGAGAATTCTGTGCAACGTCCGGTGCGCGTTTACTGTGAACACTGAGGCTGTACCCGCTTTAAGTTAGTTTTAACAGTGGTCAAGTAGGCTACTGTAGCTATTTGATGATAATGTAGGCCTACCAGAGTGGCCTACCATCAAAAACAATGGAGAAAATGCATCCCATAACATTTTAACATGGAAAACACAGCCCCTCTAGAAATGCACATATTTTATGCTCTTGTAGGAAGCAATCACTCCCCCATCGCAGACTACAAATTATCTATAACTGAGCTAAAAACATTGGGAATTCAACAAACTTTTGGCTGTCTTTTGAGTGGGTGAAAACAGGTTGGAATCGCATTGATCAATGTATCTACCAAATATTACCCAATTCACCACATTGAAACGAGGTGGTGTGCCCAGTGGGTTAATACACTTACTTCATTACTATAGAGCATTTCAGTTTGTGTGAATTAACCTTCTACATTAACCCAGGGAAGAAGAATCTGCATCATGTCTTTCTAAAGCACTGCGAGATTCACAGAGCTCCACTTGGGCGAGTTCCCACAAAAGTTGTCAGCTTCCATAAAACATGACTCAATTTGGGGCCAGCTCTGGCTTATTATTGCTACTGACGAACAAGATTTGTGCCCATACCACCCAAATGTATTACCTCTATTGGAAAAGAGTCACATAAAATCTATTTATTGTAGCTGACAACGGAGAGAATCTAAACTGAGAAACTGATATACTTTATAATGGCCCTTGACACGAGGCGTTTAGTCGATGGTTCCTGATTAGCCGATGGAGTCCCTCCGATCATGTGCATTCATGTGCACCACCTCGTGTTGGGTAAACAACATTTAAAAGGCTGTAACTCGATCACTTACACTGGGATGGCAAACAGAAGCAGTCTGCTGTACTGAATGAGAAATAGAAAGTAGAGAAGCTTACACGAGGAGGGAGGGGAGAGAAGACGAGGAGAAGGGAGGGGACAGGAGTAGGAGGGGGTGCTGACTGGTTCATTAAATGGTTACCCGGACTTTCTGCTTTTCACTCCCTATCTGCAGTACATGTACATATTACCTCAATCAATCACCCCAACTATCTCGTACCCCAGTATACTGACTTGGTACTGGTATATAGCCTGTATATTTCCTCGTTATTGTTATTTTATTGTGTTACTATTTTATTTGATCTATTTGTAAATGTTCTTACTTTTTAACTGCATTGTTGGGAAAGGGCTCGTAAGTAAACACTTCACTGTAAACTCTACACTTGTTGTATTCGGCCACATGTGACAAATACCATTTGATTTGAACAAGTGGCATCATTAACAACATGGCCCCCAGCAGCAGTCACAGCAGCCAGTCCAGTACACAGCAGCACTCTCTGCCCGTAAACGGTGGAGGATGCTTGATGAATGCCCACCACCACGGAAAAAGCACCTTTAATGAAATCACTGACGCCAATCTTTCCAGCTCTTTTTCGTGTGTTTGTGTGTGTCTGTATGTGTGTGTGTTTAACCCCCCCCCCCCCCCCCCATTGACTCTTACTGGGGGATCAAATTAACCTTTGGGTGTTTTCCTCACGGTCGGCGTAAACACCGAGAGGACTTGGCTGATTTATGTGGACGTACAGAAAGTGTGAAGGAGAGAAAAAAAGAGAAAAAAGAGAGAGAGAGTGATTGCATTCTTCACATTCTCCTTCTCCCTCACGCATGGAACGTCCACATCGTTCATTTATTCAGATAAGAAATGTGCTTCTTCCATCCATTACATCCACGCGGGACATATTTAAGGGACAAACTAAAGGCTACTTATCACCTGCTGCCGAGCTAAATGGACACACATGCACACACAGTCGGTTCTTGTGACTGATGGTGAGCTCTGGAAGGAAGTGGAACCATTGAGAGGCAGGGGTTTGTTGTTAGGGTGAGGCTTTACCTGGGGGGACCCATTGGAGCCCTGCTCTCTGGTCTTCCTGGCTAGTCTTTTCTTTTTCTTGTGCAGCGGTTTGGACTCCAGGATCATCTCCTCCAGCTCAAAGGTGGGGTCGCAGTTGAGCCTCCGCCTCTGGAAGAGGAACAGAAGGCCACAACACAGGATGAACATTTAAAGGGGCAATCTGGGATTTGAAATAGATCATAGCGGCCACCCTGCCACAGTTGTTGGTAAGGAGCTGAGGAAGAAACACAATACAGGATGAAGCATTTATTCTATAGAGCGAGGATGTCGATTCAATCGATCGACCTTCCCTATCTCTCCTACCTGGCCGGCTGTAGTGACCACAGGGAATTCACTCTATAATCACACACCACAGGGAATCAGATACTGTAATTTCCTGTTAGCTTGGTAACCAATGACAGCCTGTAGTGTTGCTGTTATCAGTCAACAGCTGATAGTCCCCTTGAATCAGTGTCCATTCATCGTTCAACTCCTCCATGAGCTGTCAGGTATGAAGCGAGGGTTCACAAGTCAAAGCTCCGCTCCCTGGCACCAAACGATCGGGTGTTGGTAAGGTTGTGCAAGGATGGGAGGTAGGTACAAGCTTAGCTTACTGTGCCAACCGAACAGCTCTACCTACTGCATGACGGCTGATGACGCCACTACCGTGCATGCATCATTTTACCTGCTTGTCACACACCTGCTTCCTAACACCTGAGGAGATGCAGAGGCTGTATGTGTATGTGTGTGTGTGTGTGTGTGTGTGTGTGTGTGTGTGTGTGTGTGTGTGTGTGTGTGTGTGTGTGTGTGTGTGTGTGTGTGTGTGTGTGTGTGTGTGTGTGTGTGTGTGTGTGTGTGTGTGTGTGTGTGTGTGTGTGTGTGTGTGTGTGTGTGTGTGTGTGTGTGTGTGTGTGTGTTGTTTGTGTGTGTGTGTGTAAGAGGCATGAGCTCTAATGACCCGTAACGGCCTCCTCAGACCAGCAGGGGGGCCGTGGTGACGCACGTCTCTGTTTGGGCTGTGGCAACGTCGTGGCAACGTCGGCATAATGTTGTGGTCTGACTCACGTTGGGGATGAAGCCGGGGGGCAGCTGTTTGTTGAGCACAGTGTCCCAGTTGACATCAGACAGCAGGTCTAGATCCTGCAGCTCAGCCAGGCAGGACACACGCTGGTGCACGTCAATACACAGCAACTAGAGGAGGAGAAGGGAAGAGGAGGAGGAGTAGCAGGAGGAGAAGAGAACAAGAGGGGAGGAGAACAGAACAAGAGGAGAGGGGAGGTAAAGAGGAGGAAGAGCAGGAACACACACATCACACACACCACAGGAATGTAGATGAGTGGTGTAGGGGTAGGCTACTTCAGCACTGAGCTACAGTTTGTCTGTAGTGGAGAATTACCAACATAGAATCGGATCACTCAGCCTTATAGGCTTCCAGTTATAACCTCATGATGACAAAGGATACGGCTTACATGGCTTACAAAACCGATCATCCTAGCATGTAATAACAATTAGTCTTTCAAGGAATGTAGGGGTCAAATACAACTCTAGTTCAAGTAAACAAGGTCATGGCTCAAAGGTCACCGGTTGTCAATAGCATACAGTACAAAAACAATGCACATTTATTATTCATTCGGGGAATTTAGGGATGAAATACAAGGTGACCAAGTGTCTACAGTACACAGTATGCAGATCTTTCTGTACCTTTCTGAGCATGGTCTTCATCTCCAGAGACCAGGCTATGGGGTAGCTGGGGTTGACCTTGTGGAACATCTGGAGGATCTCATTGGCCGGTGTGCTGGAGCGCATGACGTACGGCCTCTGGAGGGCCAGGACAGAGCATTATTATCACACAGAGGTCGTCAGGGTTACCGGGTCCTCACACAGAGATACACACAATAGTCCCTAAAACTGCCTGAAGAGAAATGTCTAAATCTGGATTTAAACTAGACCACATCAGTCTTATGCTGTGTTACCTCTCTCAGGGGAGAGACAGTTTTCCTGTGTTTGGGATAGATTATGGCTGGGGCTGTGACAGTGATTGATATGCGGTGCTTTAAGGATGCCAGGGCTGGCTGCCACTGATAGTCCAATCCAGCCGGGCCTGGGGTGAGGGGGTTTAGAGCCTGGGGAGAGGGGGCTCAGAGGGCTGCTGTACAGCTTGACCCTGTCATACTACAGTAGGTACCCAGCAGGAGCTTAGTGGGAGTACTGCCCCTGTCCTCCCTGTCTTTTCTTCTCCTAACTAAAGATATGCCCTGAGTGTAGTCACAGGCTGGTCCCAGATCTGTTGGTAAAACAACACAAACAGGACCAAGCTAGGGTAATTACACCTTCATCTGAATGGTGAGGCTGGCTGAGATGGGTATTTTCATGATAATATTAAGGGGTATTTTCATGGTTATATTAAGGGCAGGCTTGGAGGGAAAGGTGTTGTCACTGTCTCTTCTTTTCTTTCTTAAATGACTATTCTAGGAGCAGTAACAGCATGTATTGTAGGTTTTAGCATGCATTATTTACAGGCTGGGGATGGGCTGTGATGGGCTTTGTTTCTGTACCTGTCCTCGCAGAAGCTCGTAGGCAGTGACGCCCAGAGACCACCAGTCCACAGAGAAGGAGTAGCCAGGGTGTATTCCCTCGTGTGGCTGGAACAGCTCCGGGGCTGGGGGGAGGGAGGCACGGACACAATCAGCTGTCATTGCTCATCCAGACTGGACAGTAGTACTAGTTAGTACTGAAAACCAACACTTTTAAATGGAACCAAAAAAGGAACCCATCAAAACTGCTACTGAAAACTCACAAAAAAACGCTAGAACCAAGCCCTTCAAAACCCTTCACCAAAAAGGACTCTGTTCCTTTTTATAAATAAATGAATGTTCCTGGAGATCCCCACCCTCTGAACACTTGGAATATGAATGTACTTTATTTCGATTAAATTATACATTATCCTTTACGGCAGTCTTAAATCGGGATCTAAATCCATCGTCTCCTCCTCCCTCCCTCTCCTCTTCTGTTCCCTGCTGCTTCCTCGGTGTCAGTCCCACTAAACTGATCCATTCGTCATGCCTCTTAATCACGCTGGACGAGACACACCGGTCGGCCAGGACCCGGGGTCAATGAACTCCACAGTCGAATCAGTCTGTAATTCTATTCATTTACATCCGATCCCCCAGAGCAGAAGGAACAACATTGATCTGATACTGTATGGTACGTTACGAAAGGGAAATGTAAGAAGCATAAGCATCCACATTGAAAGGGAGATATATTTACTCTGAAACTAGAAAGACACAGTACTGTAGCGTTGAGCTGTGTCGTCTTCACATTAGCTCAGTGGTATAAGTGTTGTGTAGCTACTTACCCATGTACGGTTTGGTCCCTGCGATAGACGTGGCTCTTAGATCGTCTTTGACGATGGCAGCGATGTTGAAGTCTGTCAGGTGACAATGTCCTGTAGAACGGAAACAGGAGAGAAAGTCGTATTCGGAATTCTTGATTACAGTTTATTTGAATCGAGGTTTATAGGCAGTCTACTGACAACCGGCAGCATTCAGGCATCAAGCAGCTAAAACTGTCTTTGCCCTACATTGTGCTGTGCTGGGTGGGGTGCCCGAGTTAATGCAGTCGTTAGTAATAGGGCATTCTTTGTTTGAACTCACAGTTCACTCTGGCTGCATTCATAATGTAGTCACCGTGAGTGAATGATTTGGTTGGGGGTTAAATGGTGTCGCTCCCTAGAGCAGGTCACAGAGGGAATAGCAGCCTCAGTGCCTGCTGCCAAAGCCACCGGCTAACCTTTCTGTGTGTGGGGTGGACTGAAGCCTCAGCCATGCACACTGAACACCCTTTTTTATAAGCTGATGTGTGTGTGTGTGTGTGTGTGTGTGTGTGTGTGTGTGTGTGTGTGTGTGTGTGTGTGTGTGTGTGTGTGTGTGTGTGTGTGTGTGTGTGTGTGTGTGTGTGTGTGTGTGTGTGTGTGTGTGTGTGTGTGTGTGTGTGTGTGTGTGTGTGTGTGTGTTTTTAACCAGAAGTCCCCACAACAATAGTAAACAAACAAAAATTTGACCAACTGGTGACATTTTGTTGGTCCCAACAAGGTCAAATGCTATTTCTAGGGGGTTTAGACTTAAGGTTAGAATTAGTGTTAGGGTTAGGAGCGAGGGTTAGTTTTAGGGTTAGGAGCTAGGGTTAGGTTTACGGTTTGGGTTAAGGTTAGGGTTAGGTTTAGGTTTAGAGTTCGGGAAAATAGGATTTTGAATGGGACTGAATTGAGTGTCCCCAGAAGGTTAGCTGTACAAGACTGTGTGTGTGTGTGTTTTATGCCACAGAGCTAGAATCGCAAAGCTACCAGTATTTTACCACAGTTACCAGAAACTTCAGTAATTTTGGTAATTAACAGAAAATCTTTGGTAATCTATCGTAAATTTGGTAACGTATACTTGAGTAACTTGAAAAAATGACTCGGACAAAGTATACATTGATTTATATCTGTGTCCATAATGTCCATTAGTTTCTAGTAGATAGGCCACATGGTTCAGGAGAAAATAGCCTAATTAATGAAAAAAGCATTAATCAACAATGGCCTTATTTTCAATTAACTCTGAAACTCTTTCAGCTATTGACTGTGTTCACAACGGCCACCAGTTTGATGCCAGAACATCGGAAACAAATACATACTGACATAGTAAAATAAAAGTGTGTGAAAAAAATACAAAGGACATTTCAAGACGAAACCCTCATAAACATTTTGGTTTACTATCCTTGTGGGGACATTTCGCCGGTCCCCAACGGTCCCCGCTAATTTTAGGCTTAGGGGTTAGGTTCAGGGTTAGGGTTAGAGGTTAAGTTTAAATTTAGGGTTAGGGTTAGTGTGTGCACACACATTTGTGTTCATGTGTGTGTCTGTAAAATCACAAGAGAATGACCAAGTATGGCAGTGATGAGAATGCGTTTCACCAGGCTCCCTCACGGATTGTCTCTCTGCTGTGAACCCTATGCAACATTAGGCATGAAGGAGGTGGCCACATATTTTATGGTGCTGCTGGGTCCATGAACTATACCCCTGTCACTGGACCTAACCTGCAGAGGGCAGTGCAGGACCTAACGCCTTCTGTCACCCTATTGACAGTGTGTCCATTTGTTTATTATTTGTGTACTTGGATCCCCATTAGCTTTTGCAGATGCATCAGCTACTCTTCCTGGGGTCCACAGAAAACACAAAACATGACAAGTAACTCAACTCTGATAGACAAGGACAGTCACGCACATTTAAAATACAACGATCTACAACAACAAAAAAATCGAACAAAAATAGTATACAAACAATACAAGTGAAAAATCATGTGTGCGTTTGTGTGTGTGTCCCCACAGTCCCTGCCGTTCCATGAGATGTTGTTTAATCCATTTGTTTTTAACGTCATCTTGCTGTTTGCTTGAGTAATTGGAGACGGAAACGAGTTTCATGTTATCATGGCTCTGTATAATACTGTGCGTTGCCATGATTTCATTTTAGACTTGGGGACTGTGAAGAGACCTGGCGGCATGTCTTGTGGGGAATGTACTGTATGGGTGTCTGATTCTGAATGCTATTTGATTACGCTGACAAACTGGGCATTTTCATCACAGTTATATTTCTCATGAAAACTAGAAGAGAAGCAGTTCATCTCTTGTTATCCCTCAACCAGGAAACACTGGCATCCATGTTGTTGATGTTAGATCTATATGTGCAGTTAAGGGCAAGGCATAATGCTCTGTTTTGAGCCAGCTGCAGTTTTGCTAGGTCTTTCTTTGCTGCACTTGACCATATTACCGGACAGTAATCAAGATGGGACAAGACCGGAGCCTGATCAACTAGTACAGTTGATTTTTGAGTCAAACATATTTTAATAACAGACATACCCCTCCCTATTTTCACAACAACGTTTCAATATGACTTGACAGTGATAATTGACCATCCAATGTTATACCTCGGAGTTTAGCTTCGTCAACTTGCTCAATAGTCACAACTTTTATGCACAGCTCTAGTTGAGGTTTAGGTCTTGGAGAATGTTTTGATTTTAGTTGTAGATGTATTTAAGACCAGTTTATTATTAATCACACATTCTGGTACTGACTGTAACTCCTTATTTTAAATTTGAGTGAGCTCACTGGCTTTGGGTGCTGACATGTAAAGTGTGTAATCGTCCGCATATATTGTGTGTGTGTGTGTGTGTGTGTGTGTGTGTGTGTGTGTGTGTGTGTGTGTGTGTGTGTGTGTGTGTGTGTGTGTGTGTGTGTGTGTGTTAATTGTTTTTCTGAGATACTAAATGCTATTCTCATCAGAAAGGGCACATGAGGTAAAGATAGGTCAACTATTCCAGGACTCCTTGTGCTCCTTGAAAACACTTCACGGGGATGCACTTTTGACCCGTGTTGTTTTTCAAAGTTCAGTGGTAAACTTAAGGTAGAAAAACCCAGGCTGAGCTGGACTCGGCTCCTGTGTAATGACAAATTGTGTTCCAGGAGAGCAGCTCAGTCCTGAGGCTACTGCATTCAGACATCTACTGTAGTTGACAGGCTATGATCAGGGGACATGTACATGAGCAGGTAATGTCTGGATAAAGAGCACAGGCACAGCATGAGAAAGAAATAACGTTGAAGTTAATAGCATCTCAAGTCCTGAGGGCAAAAGAGACAGGCTCTCTCTCTCTCTCTCTCTCTCTCTCTCTCTCTCTCTCTCTCTCTCTCTCTCTCTCTCTCTCTCTCTCTCTCTCTCTCTCTCTCTCTCTCTCTCTCTCTCTCTCTCTCTCTCTCTCTCTCTCTCTCTCTCTCTCTCTCTCTCTCTCTCTCTCTCTCTCTCTCTCTCTCTCTCTCTCTCTCTCTCTCTCTCTCTCTCTCTCTCTCTCTCTCTCTCTCTCTCTCTCTCTCGCTCTCTCTCTCTCTCTCTCGCTCTCGCTCTCTCTCTCTCTCTCTCTCTCGCTCTCGCTCTCTCGCTCTCTATAGGAGGTTAAACCAGAGAGTGGGAGAAAGAGAGTGTGTGCGTGTGTGTGTGCAAGCAAGCATGTGTGTGGAATGGTGTGTCTGTGTGTGCGTGAGTGTGTGTGTACACGTGTGCCCGCCTTCATGTGTGTGTGTGTGTGTGTGTGTGTGTGTGTGTGTGTGTGTGTGTGTGTGTGTGTGTGTGTGTGTGTGTGTGTGTGTGTGTGTGTGTGTGTGTGAGTGAGAATGTTTGTATGTATGGTTGTGTGTGTGTGTGTGTGTATGCACAGACTATATGTGGCTGCATAATGGTAGCGCCATTGATAAAATCTAAACTTATCTATCATTCATTCAGTGGAGGTCGTTCCTTACACAGCATGGATGGAATAACACACCACATAATTTGTGTACAGACATAATTTACGACATAAATCATTGGCTGAGCCGTCTTACCGTGTTCGTCCAACAGAATGTTGTCAGGTTTGATGTCTCTGGAAAGCACACACACACACACACACACACACACACACACACACACACACACACACACACACACACACACACACACACACACACACACACACACACACACACACACACACACACACACACACACACACACACACACACAGAGCAGCATTAGGTCACTGACCATCTCCATCAACATCACCATGACAATATTGTATCGTTGTTGGACAGAGAACAAATCAACAACAAAAAATGTGTCATGTCACGTTACATCCTTAGAACAATATCGGCCTAGAACAAATAAACAAAAACAACACACGCAGAAACTCACAGTATGTCAAACACAGTTATATCACTAGCAATAATGTCCCAATGTCTTTAAATTGGACTGACAGGAACTGTGCTTTTCCAGCCAAACATTCACTGCATCCCAAATGGGCTGGAGAATCAGGCCCTCGGAATCAGGTTGTGTTCTAAATGGCACCCTATCTATCCAAATAGACTGCACCACAGAGCATTGTCGTCAAAAGTAGTGCAGTCTATTTGGATAGATAGGGTGCCATTTAGAACACATCCTAATTCCGAGGGCCTGATTCTCCAGCCCAGTCAGAACAACCTGGTCTCAGAAAAATTTGCATTATTCTGTTTGCAAATCCGTATTCATTTGTGGATGTCCATCACACAGTTTGTAAATGTTATGAATTACAATATGTATTATAAGTTACAAATTTACATAACATACAATATGTTACGAATTTGCAAAAGTACAATATGTTACAAATTTGGAAAAATATACAATGTGTTACGACTTGCAAAAAACGTATATGTTACATATTGTAGCTAGGTGGCTAACATTAGCTAGCTCGCTAATGTTAGCTAGGCTAGGGGTTAGAGTTAAGGTTAAGTTTAGGAGTTAGAATTTCTGCCACATCCAACAAGCGCCGGAGCCAATGTAGTACGATTCGATCTTAGTCCTGCATTGATGCTTTGCCTGTTTGATGGTTCGTAGGAGGGCATAGCGGGATTTCTTATAAGCTTCCGGGTTAGAGTCCCGCTCCTTGAAAGCGGCAGCTCTACCCTTTAGCTCAGTGAGAATGTTGCCTGTAATCCATGGCTTCTGGTTGGGGTATGTACGTACAGTCACTGTGGGGATAACGTCCTCGATGCACTTACTGATAAAGCCAGTGACTGATGTGATGTACTCCTTCATGCCATCGGAAGAATCCCAGAACATTTTCCAGTCTGTGCTAGCAAAACAGTCCTGAAGTTTAGCATCTGCTTCATCTCGTTATAGAACGAGTCACTGGTGCTTCCTGCTTTAATTTTAGCTTGTAAGCAGGAATCAGGAGGATAGAGTTATGGTCAGATTTTCCAAATGGAAGGCAAGGGAGAGCTTTGTACGCGTCTCTGTGTGTGGAGTAAAGGTGGTCTAGAATTGTTTTCCCCCTCTGGTTGCACATTTAACATGCTGATAGAAATGAAGTAAAACTGATTTAAGTTTCCCTGTATTAAAGTCCCCGGCCACTAGGAGCGCTGCCTCTGGATGAGCGTTTTCCTGTTTGCTTATGGTGGAATACAGCTCATTGAGTGCGGTTTTAGTGCCAGCCTCGGTCTGTGGTGGTATGTAGACAGCTACGAAAAATACAGATGAAAACTCTCTTGGTAGATAGTGTGGTCTACAGCTTATCATGAGATACTCTACCTCAGCCGGGCAAAACCTTGAGACTTCCTTAGATATCGTGCACCAGCAATTGTTTACAAATATGCATAGGCCCCTGCTCCATGTTTTACCAGAGGCTGCTGTTCTGTCCTGCCGATACAGTGTATAACCCGCCAGCTGTATGTTCTTAATGTCGTCGTTCAGCCACGACTCGGTGAAACACAAGATATTACAGTTTTTAATGTCCCGTTGGTAGGATATACGTGCTTTCAGTTCGTCCCATTTATTTTCCAGCGATTGAACATTAGCTAGTATGCTCTGCTAGGATAAGTAGGGGGAGGAGCAGACTGGGGGCCGAGAAAAGTGCAAGGAACTCAAGATAGCAGTGGCAGCCGTACAGAAAACTCATCCAAAGTGCTTTGACTTCTCAAACACGGCAGAAAGCTACACTACATGATGCCCCATCTCCTTATTAATTCAGCCATTTACTTACAGCGGAGTTGTTTGGAAGGATCACACAACATTATGTGTGGAGAAAAAAGGCACAGCACACCAACATCAAAACCTCAACTCAACTGTAAAGTATGGTGGAGGGAGCATCATGGTTTGAGGCTGCTTTGCTGACACAGGGCCTAGACAGCTTGCTATCATCGACGGAAAAATGAATTCCCAAGTTTATCAAGATATTTTGCAGGAGAATGTTAGGCTATCTGTCCACCAATTGAAACTCAACAGAAGTTGGGTGATGCAACAGGACAACGACCCAAAACACAGAAATAAATCAACAACAGAATGGCTTCAACAGAAGAAAATACGCCTTCGGGAGTGGCCCAGTCAAATCAAATCAAATCAAATCAAATCAAATTTTATTAGTCACATACACATGGTTAGCAGATGTTAATGCGAGTGTAGCGAAATGCTTGTGCTTCTAGTTCCGACAATGCAGTAATAACCAACAAGTAATCTAACCTAACAATTCCACAACTACTACCTTACACACACACACAAGTGTAAAGGGATAAAGAATATGTACATAAAGATATATGAATGAGTGGTGGTACAGAACGGCATGGCAGATGCAGTAGATGGTATAGAGTACGGTATATACATATGAGATGAGTACTGTAGGGTATGTAAACATAAAGTGGCATAGTTTAAAGTGGCTAGTGGTACATGTATTACATAAAGATGGCAAGATGCAGTAGATGATATAGAGTACAGTATATACATATGAGATGGGTAATGTAGGGTATGTAAACATTATATTAAGTGGCATTGTTTAAAGTGGCTAGTGGTACATTTTTACATAATTTCCATCAATTCCCATTTTTAAAGTGGCTGGAGTTGAGTCAGTATGTTGGCAGCGGCCGCTAAATGTTAGTGGTGGCTGTTTAACAGTCTGATGGCCTTGAGATAGAAGCTGTTTTTCAGTCTCTCGGTCCCTGCTTTGATGCACCTGTACTGACCTCGCCTTCTGGATGATAGCGGGGTGAACAGGCAGTGGCTTGGGTGGTTGTTGTCCTTGATGATCTTTATGGCCTTCCTGTGACATCGGGTGGTGTAGGTGTCCTGGAGGGCAGGTAGTTTGCCCCTGGTGATGCGTTCTGCAGACCTCACTACCCTCTGGAGAGCCTTACGGTTGTGGGCGGAGCAGTTGCCGTACCAGGCGGTGATACAGCCCGACAGGATGCTCTCGATTGTGCATCTGTAGAAGTTTGTGAGTGCTTTATGTGACAAGCCGAATTTCTTCAGCCTCCTGAGGTTGAAGAGGCGCTGCTGCGCCTTCTTCACAACGCTGTCTGTGTGGGTGGACCAATTCAGTTTGTCCGTGATGTGTACACCGAGGAACTTAAAACTTTCCACCTTCTCCACTACTGACCCGTCGATGTGGATAGGGGGGTGCTCCCTCTGCTGTTTCCTGAAGTCCACAATCATCTCCTTTGTTTTGTTGACGTTGAGTGTGAGGTTATTTTCCTGACACCACACTCCGAGGGCCCTCACCTCCTCCCTGTAGGCCGTCTCGTCGTTGTTGGTAATCAAGCCTACCACTGTAGTGTCATCCGCAAACTTGATGATTGAGTTGGAGGCGTGCATGGCCACGCAGTCGTGGGTGAACAGGGAGTACAGGAGAGGGCTCAGAACGCACCCTTGTGGGGCCCCAGTGTTGAGGATCAGCGGGGTGGAGATGTTGTTACCTACCCTCACCACCTGGGGGCGGCCCGTCAGGAAGTCCAGGACCCAGTTGCACAGGGCGGGGTCGAGACCCAGGGTCTCGAGCTTGATGACGAGTTTGGAGGGTACTATGGTGTTAAATGCTGAGCTGTAATCGATGAACAGCATTCTCACATGGGTATTCCTCTTGTCCAGATGGGTTAGGGCAGTGTGCAGTGTGGTTGCGATTGCGTCGTCTGTGGACCTATTGGGTCGGTAAGCAAATTGGAGTGGGTCTAGGGTGTCCGGTAGGGTGGAGGTGATATGGTCCTTGACTAGTCTCTCAAAGCACTTCATGATGACGGAAGTGAGTGCTACGGGGCGGTAGTCGTTTAGCTCAGTTACCTTAGCTTTCTTGGGAACAGGAACAATGGTGGCCCTCTTGAAGCATGTGGGAACAGCAGACTGGGATAAGGATTGATTGAATATGTCCGTAAACACACCAGCCAGCTGGTCTGCGCATGCTCTGAGGACGCGGCTGGGAATGCCGTCTGGGCCTGCAGCCTTGCGAGGGTTAACACGTTTAAATGTTTTACTCACCTCGGCTGCAGTGAAGGAGAGCCCGCAGGTTTTGGTAGGGGGCCGTGTCAGTGGCACTGTATTGTCCTCAAAGCGGGCAAAAAAGTTGTTTAGCCTGTCTGGGAGCAAGACATCCTGGTCCGCGACGGGGCTGGTTTTCTTTTTGTAATCCGTGATTGACTGTAGACCCTGCCACATACCTCTTGTGTCTGAGCTGTTGAATTGCGACTCGATTTTGTCTCTGTACTGGGACTTAGCCTGTTTGATTGCCTTGCGGAGAGAATAGCTACACTGTTTGTATTCGGTCATGCTTCCGGTCACCTTGCCCTGGTTAAAAGCAGTGGTTCGCGCTTTCAGTTTCACGCGAATGCTGCCGTCAATCCACGGTTTCTGGTTTGGGAATGTTTTAATCGTTGCTGTGGGTACGACATCGTCAATGCACTTCCTAATGAACTCGCTCACCGAATCAGCATATTCGTCAATATTGTTGTTGGACGCGATGCGGAACATATTCCAATCCGCGTGATCGAAGCAGTCTTGAAGCGTGGATTCAGATTGGTCGGACCAGCGTTGAACAGACCTGAGCGCGGGAGCTTGTTGTTTGAGTTTCTGTTTGTAGGCTGGAATCAACAAAATGGAGTCGTGGTCAGCTTTTCCGAAAGGGGGGCGGGGGAGGGCCTTATATGCGTCGCGGAAATTAGTATAACAATGATCTAGGGTTTTCCCAGCCCTGGTAGCACAATCGATATGCTGATAGAATTTAGGGAGTTTTGTTTTTAGATTAGCCTTGTTAAAATCCCCAGCTACGATGAATGCAGCCTCAGGGTGTGTGGTTTCCAGTTTACAAAGAGTCAGATAAAGTTCGTTCAGGGCCATCGATGTGTCTGCTTGGGGGGGAATATATACGGCTGTGATTATGATTGAAGAGAATTCCCTTGGTAGATAATGCGGTCGACATTTGATTGTGAGGAGTTCTAGATCAGGTGAACAGAATGACTTGAGTTCCTGTGTGTTGTTATGATGATCACACCACTTCTCGTTAATCATAAGGCATACCCCCCCGCCCCTCTTCTTACCGGAAAGATGTTTGTTTCTGTCGGCGCGATGCATGAAGAAACCAGCTGGCTGCACCGACTCCGTTAGCGTCCCTTGAGTTAGCCATGTTTCCGTGAAGCAGAGCACGTTGCAATCCCTGATGTCTCTCTGGAATGCTACCCGTGCTCGGATTTCATCAACCTTATTGTCAAGAGACTGGACATTGGCGAGTAGTATGCTAGGGAGTGGAGCGCGATGTGCCCGTCTCCGAAGCCTGACCACGAGACCGCCTCGTTTGCCCCTTTTTCGGCGTCGCACAGGGTCGCCGGCTGGGATCAGATCCATTGTAATGGGTGGAAGGCAAAACACTGGATCCGTTTCGGGAAAGTCATATTCCTGGTAGGAACGATGATGAGTTGACGTTAATCGTATATTCAGTAGTTCCTCCCGACTGTATGTAATGAAACCTAAGATTACCTGGGGTACCGATGTAAGAAATAACACATAAAAAAACAAAATACTGCATATTTTCCAAGGAACGCGAAGCGAGGCGGCCATCTCTTTTCGGCGCCGGAACTCTTATCAGAGTCAGAGTCCTGACCTCAACCCGATTGAGATGCTGTTGCGTGACCTTGAGAGCAGTTCACACCAGACATCCCAAGAATATTGCTGAACTAAAACAGTTTTGTAAAGAGGGATGGTCCGAAATTCCTCCTGACCGTTGTGCAGGTCTGATCCGCAACTACAGAAAGCGTTTGGTTGAGGTTATTGCTGCCAAAGGAGGGTCAACCAGTTATTAAATCCAAGGGTTCACATACTTTTTCTACCCTGCACTGTGAATGTTTACACAGTGTGTTCAAAGACATGAAAACGTATAATTGTTTGTGTGTTACTATTTTAAGCAGACTGTTTGTCTATTGTTGTGACCTAGACGAAGATCTGATCAACTTTTATGACCAATTTTTTAGAAATCCAGGTATTTCCAAAGGGTTCACATACTTTTTCTTGCCACTGTAGCTAACTAGCAAGTACACAGCTGGACTCTTTCTGTTGTGCTGGTTAAAAACAAACACGTGACTCTGTCAACTGTTCTGGGGAACTACGGTAAGCTTCATCATGTAAAATAATGGGACAGGTGAAATGAAGAATGCGATCTGCTTTATCTCCTAATGTATTGTACAAGTTGTCTGAAGGTATTTACTTAAAAAGTAGCTATAAATGTTCACATTTATTGAAAAACTTCAAAGAAATAGTTTCAACGGTATTGATGGTATTGAAAAACCATCCCGTGGCTAGTTCCAAACACCCCGGTATATGTTATATATGGTTTACCACACAAGCCTAGTGTGTGTGTAGTTGTGAGCATGCGTGTGTTTCGATCAGCAGGTAGGGTATTGGGAAAACCAGAGCAACCTGAGGAGAGGGACATGTGTGGACCAGACCATCCTTTTTGTATGAGAACCGCACAGGGGACAGATCACACAGACTTTACTATGAGCATCAAAGATCAATGATGAAACAGAGAGAGCTACTTCAAAGAACAACCCTACTGTATTTGTTGTCCATTGTATGAAAATGACATGTGATGTAGAAAACCTTAATTCCCCAGGGAACCCTATCTTTGCATTAGTCCTCATTTTCATAAAGTTGCCCTAAATGGTCCTTCTCTGTAATGATCAGACACTACTTCATTTTATAAATGTCCCTTAAAGGACTATGATGGATGACAACGTTGGATAATCACCTCAGTGACAGAATAAAAAGATCTCATGTAAGATACAGTACATGACACATCATCCCATCTGGCCATGTGTCGATCAGGGCTTTGGAGATAGCTGACAACATACTGTAGAGTTCTGGATCATAACACTGGATCAATCACTCAGCGCGCTAGTAGCAGCAGCACCTGTCAGGAGATCATGTCCACTAACCATGAGCCTTTGGAGCACGGCTTCCCAGCCTCATTAGTCCTGACAACCACATCAGCGGACAGGGTTGATTAGCATATTAAAATGGTGCCTGCTGCAGCTGGTGGGGCGGGGGTGTCAGTGTACCCAGAGGCGTCAGTGTACCCAGCCCGGGTTAAAAAGGTCAAATGTGTTGCACTTAATTAGTTGACATTTCCCTCAACGGTTGCACGGAGAGGTGTTTTATATTTAAAACCCATGGCAGCCATTGTGGAACACCAGACAGGAGCTGCTGCGCCACTCAACTGCCTGCTGATGATTATGGGTGCGACTGTGAGAGCCGGAGCCAGCCGGAGCCATCCACCACGCACCCCTGCTGTCACCCAGACAATGACCTTGGCTGAGATATGGAAACATTGGGGCTTTATCACCCGTTCTCTAAAAACCCACCGTTTATTGTTCGGCATTTTCTATTCAGCTGAATCACATGCACCCTGCCTGCGTAATTCTAGGATGAGAGCCCCGACCGCTGTCTGATAAGAATTACCTAGGCAATTACCTTGGCCCTGCTCCTCGTTCATGGACTTTTATTAGTAGAAGACAAAGGGGGGGAAAGCTTATTTGTGTTGATAGAATGTGCTGGTGTTCAGACATAGCCTGGTCCCAGATAAGTTGCCATGAATAAAGCACATACAGATCTGGGACCAGAGAAGTTCAGACTCATATTGTCTCCCTCTCCTTCACTGCTGTTGTCCTGTGTCTGCCCAGTCATTCTAGAAAAAGAAAAGGAGAGCCACGCACTCTAGGAGCTCACATGCAATTAATAATAACCAACGTTTCGACAAACAATCTGTCCTCCCTGATGAAGACAGCTTGTCCGTCGAAACGTTGGTTATTAGATTATTCAATTATTGCATCTGAGCTCCTAGAGTGTGCGGCTCTCCTTTTCTTTTTCAAGTGTTTCTTTCACCTCTAGATTTCCCAGTCATTCTACCTCCTGGCCGACTGTCACTCCTGGTGTAGCTAGAGGCCAAATCACCTCCACCTTCCCTGGGCGTAGTATTAGCATGGGCCCCACGTTATCATTTCCCATCTTTTCAGTGGTACAGCACCGTGCTAGGCCCTCGTCTCGCGCTACAAACTCATTAGGGAATGGAATCGTTATATTCCAGCAATTAGAGATGAGCAACAGATGGACTCGGGCCTGATGTACCCACAGCCAGCTGGCTGGGGGACTATTATAGGTGTCACGTCAACTGGCGTACAACTTCTTTTTTGCCACTTTTAATAGAAGGATTTTTGGAGGTGTTACCAAGGGCTTCATCGGTCCCAAAGAAATGTGCACCTCATTTTCCATTTCTCTCTCTCGCTCTCTCTTCATCGCTCTCTTGCTCTTTTCCTCCCCTTACAGGAAGAAACATGTGGAATCAACGTGTTTTTGGTCTCCTTCTCTCAATTCCTCTCTTGCTCTCTCTTGCTCTTTCTCTCCATTTCTCTCTCTCATCACTCGCTCTCCCGCTCTCTTTCATCTTTTCGAGAGCTTGCACAGGCAGCGTTTGCAAAGGGCGAGTTGTGAATAGAAAAATGGCTGTGCGGTGTATATTCCCATTGATAGACACTATATTGAGTAAAGGAGCATATTTGTCCTTGAAGATCAATGCCCTTCTATGATGTTAGATTAAACAAACTCATCTCCAGCACAGGCCAGATGATTCCCTATATAGTGCACTAGTTTTGACCAGAACCATATGGGCCCTGGTCCAAAGTAATGTGTTAGGCTATATAGTGAATAGGGTACCATTTGGGACGCGTCCTTGTTCGGTTCCCCCGTCCTGAGTGAGGCTCATTGGTGATCCTGCCAAGGCAGCAACGGAAGGGCGGGGTTGAAGGGCAGTGCAACCGATCCGCCTGGCTTTTCTCTCGCTTGACTAGTCCAACAACCTATTACCTGGATCTAATGATCTCATTACACCAGCTATCAGGATGAGAGGAGTAACCAAAACCTGCACCTGGTCACCTGACACCCCTCTGATACAGGGAGACAGAGGACAGCCTGGGACAGACCCAAAAGTCCTTCAATGTGCTCCGCCACACACAGGTCAGAAGACTGGAAAGAGGGGGTTTGGGCTGTTAGGTTCCGTATCATCGTCTTTGCACATGACCCACTCTGCAGCCAACTCCTAATGAGGACTGCTTTGATGACTCCCTCAGTACTGTGGAAGGTCAGAGATAGCACCACGGACAGCACATACAGCCGCCAGGCCTTAGGGCAGGTTCTGCCCCATGATGTCCCAGAGTAGAGCAAAGCAGGCTGGAGCAGCACAGCGAGGGAGCACCAGTCATCCATCAGCAGAAGCCAGCCGCCCACGCCCACCGGCCATGAGAGGGATCATCAGACAGCAGCACACTTTGAACGTGGAGGGAAACCTCAACTAACCGCGGCAAGCAACTTGCATCTAAAACGAACAGCCTCAACCCCATTAAGAGCTAAGGGGTTAGCCGAAGCAGAGCTTCCATTCACTTGAGTTTGATCAGTTAAATAATAACAGTAATAATAACAGCTCTCACAGGAGAAGTGGCAGAGTGGAGGTTGGTTATGCTATTTCTTATTCATAGACACAGTGCTTGGATTTCACTGCCTGACGAGCGTTCATCTGGCTCCCATCTAATTTGGGCCGGTTTGAGTCGGTTGGTCTTCAGAGAGCGCCCGTTTGAACAAGGCATTCTGAGGCACGGCTCACTGAATCACAATTATTACAGATGAATTATTTACTAACTCAAACTCATAGGGAGAACGCTGGAAGTTCACAAAAAAAGTGTCTTTGAAAAGACTGTCTTGTAAAGACTGTAATATACAAGTAGTTAACTATTATTTTAGGGTAGACGACAAATATGTTGTCATGCTCCCGGTAAACCAACGTTCACAAATCCACTGTTGTGAGTTTAAAGGATGTTTAATTTACCTTCTTCTGCTTTACCTAACTTACAGTCTGAAATATGAACACATATGTCTCCTCCTGTCATGAAATAGTTATGCAGACTATAGATACAGAACACTGAACTTTTCATTGGGAAGACGGAAGCGTCGTTTACTCACAGAACCATCCCTCTCAGGCGCCATAACACTGTGGGATGAGAAAGTGTTGACAAATGTGTGCCATTTATCTTCCTTTTAACAAATGACTTTCAGCGGTAGAGAGACTCGCTGAGCGAGATAATGTGTCTGTGCTCGAGGTGTTGCTGAACCCAAGCCAAGTCAGGGACACAGTGGGCCGTGGCAGAGCTGTGGGGAGCAAGATGATGAAACAGTACGTTTGGAGAAACGATGTCTGGACAGTGCCACATTCACTTGCACAGGGAACCAGAAAGATACACAGTGCCAGTTGGAAACTGTGTCGCGCTGAGCAGAGCTGTACTGAGCAAAGCTGTTTGGCTGAGTTGAGCCGCTGCAAAATCTAGCTCTCGTCAGAGAGTAAAAGGAAAACATCTTACTCTCACAAAAACAAAACCAGGGTGAGAGAAAATGAGAGAGCTCTCCAGGAGCATCAAACAACAGACATCCACATGACGCGGTCGGGCTTAGAAATGTTTTTATTAGGATATGCAACAAAATGTCTGGGAGAGAACAGACGCACCCTCCCCTATGTGAACACCTCCCTGGTGAAAGCAGCCCAGCGGTGTTGGAAATAAGCACGAGAGAACAGCTGTGGGTTACTATGTTCCATTCGATAGCAATCTGAACAAAGATAGAGCCAACCTTGAAAGACTTTCAACATGGAATGAGTTTCAATTGAGGCGGTAGAAGGGCTCAAATGTGATTATGCATTCAGTGCTGTTGCCATTGGGGGGTGCAGGATTGAGGCTTTGCAATCACATTTGACCCTCTGACTGTATCTTTCCTCTAAACATAGCCTGGGCGTGTCTGTAGCTTCTAAAGCTCTTGTCCGAAGCTCTTGTCTGCCTCGGTGTAAAGCAGGCGGCGGCTCTTTCTCTCTCAGAGCTCAGAGCACAGCGTTGTTCAGAGCCATGCCGTACTTTCACGGCGCTGTAGCCTGTAATTAATTCAATAATTCAAACTGAGACCATAAAAACAGTAGAGAGGGCTACAGTCTCTGTGGCACTTCTGTTTTTAGTTTAAAACCTCGGGCCTCAACAGCGAGCAAACATCAAATTGTATTCCAGACGCAATATGATTTCCGATGTCAAAACAGATCATTTTACTTCGCTCCATAAGACTAACCACTGTCTTGGTCTGGAGCAAATGGAAAACAGGCTTCATACTCCAAAATCATCTGTCAAATGCAATCCTGTCTCACTTAAGGACATCATCTACAATCGTTGTGCAGACCAAGCATCTAGACATCATGTGGTTTGATCAGTCATCATCATTTGATCAGTCATCATGTGCGGTCGTACCTTCAGCATGAAATATTAAAACCTATTGAGGATTTCAAATCACTTGGTCACTTTCGTCAAAGTGCAGAAGCTACTGTGGCGAGATAGTGAGTCAATAACACCACAGCTCCACCACTTCCCTTTCTACAAGTCCTAACCTGTGGACTAGTGGTAATGCTCCCGGCTTGAGCTACATGGATACTGCTCCCCACTAGAGACCAAGGTTCAATCTCCACTTCCACCATTCTCATTCCCACTTGCCCGTCTCCCCCTCCAACCATCTAAACAAGCTGCTGTGGGTCAATAACTCCACCACTTCCCCTTGTACACCTCCTTTTCCCACTTGTCTTGTTTGAGAGCATTGTCTCTGAAGATACCACTAGTTGAGATTCATCTTAGTGTTAACAATTGAAAACCCTATGAGAAGGTTCTGACAAAACAGGCCTTGGTGATTTGTTACCCTGATGGTAACAGATCTATTGTGAAAAAGTAAAGCTGGAGTAAATATGGAGAAGTGCACCTACGAATGTATGATTTTTCTTTTTGGAATCAATCATCACACCCGATGCAATATCGTTATCAACATTATCATCATGAATCAACCGTCATGAGTCATAGGATACTGTGTATTGGATAGAGATTCTGCTCAAGGCCAGGGTATCACCAGCAGACACACAAACACACACACACACACACACACACACACACACACACACACACACACACACACACACACACACACACACACACACACACACACACACACACACACACACACACACACACACACACACACACACACACACACACACACACACACACACACACACACACACACACACAAAACTACTCAGAGTGTGCACATCCGCCCTCTCAAAGTATTCCATTTCTATACAGATTCGATTACAATTAGAATACCCATCTTTTCCTTCTTCCGTAATAAATGCAGATTGAAAGCTGTTGATTTGATCTAAACACGCATCTCCCAAACACCTGCTATTAGGATTTTTTGTTGGAATGGAATGACAGAAATAGAAAATATCCCACTGAATCGATTCATGAGTTATGTATTGAGAAATGATCACCCAGTCTATTTCCCTGCAGTGGTTTCAGTGCTCATGAGGCATTTCTAAGTTATATTCTTCAAGAATCAATGGTTACATATAATACATTTTTAAGTCCAAAAATTGATGTAGCTACTGTAGATTGGGCCTACCACTAAATGATGTCATTTGTTATCCTACATGTGATTAATTAGCACTCTGGAACCCTGTTCCTGTTCCTCTGCACACAGGGCTATCATACAACCTGAGGAAGGTCTATAGGGCCACCTCTGCCTGGAGTGTGTGTGGCGTGTTTGTGTGTCTTGACTTATCATCAAGTCAACCCCTCACTTTCTCCAGGCTGATCTGATCTGCGTGTGGCGGCACACACTAAATCACAATTGAAGGTCTTTCAGGTCAATCCAATTTGTCACGATGAATGACAGGACAGTCAAATGATTTGTCAGTTACTTAAAGGAGCTTGAGGGATGCTGTTGGGTGGTAGCCATCTATGTATTTTGGCGGTCGGCTGTGGACGTCGGGTGCTTTGGCATGGCAGCATATACTTGTGCCTAAAAAGCACTTATGTGCATTCCAAGATTGAATAAGGAGTCTATGTTTTTGGGCCTAGACAGAGTTTGGACATATCATAAAGAAAATACTCAGCCGCTCACAGTAAACTGTTGTGTCAGGTGTAACTCCTTTCATGTCCCTTTGCCCTTGATCAACACAGTATTTGGAGGTGCACTATCTGATGCAGCAGGAATCCAGGACTGGCAGCTCACAGTGTTGGGTTCAATTCATAATTGAATTGAGGGTGCCTCATAAATTCCAATTCAATTCTTGAATTTGAATTAAATTTGAATTTTATATAGTAAACAGCATACAGAATTGTAAGGAAATATAAATTAATTCAGTGAAATTCTAAATTATGTGTAGTCTACAATTGATTATCAGGAAAAACTACAAAAATGTATGATCAAGGAAAACAAAAATCTGTATGTGAATATTCTAAGTTATTATATTTCATTAATCACTTACGTGTTGTTCAATACGGGGACCTTACTAAATTTCCCAGAATGCATTAGTTAACCCTGAGGCCTTCATAAATAAGGCAAACAAATTAAATGGTTGGTGGAAATATAATTGGCTATTCTAAGTACTAAGGGTAAAAGAGTATATGAACATTATTTCCAGAGAAAATGTATATATTCTCTGTTTTCTTTTTTTGTTTTCCTGTGTGAGGGAGCTCCAAATGCAGGTGTTTCAGCCTAGCTCAGTGCTTTCTGTGGTGGTGGGGCAAGCGAGCAGAAAACTTGGAGCGTTGAGCCGTGATTGGCACAGTGATCTGTCACTCATGGGGCCACTACGTCACCTCCAAGTCTAAGGCTAGACTTTGAAAATATTTGCCCCTTGGGTGCTGCCATAGTTACATTAGAAGTGCCCATCCAAGAAGGCTCAAGGTCATTGGCCACAGATAAAATGATGACAAATCACGTTATATCTACAGTAGCTTTGATTGGACTGTCAACATCATGCTTTCAAAATCTTAGCTAGCAGTCATCATCATGAATGAAGTCGACAATCTACTGGCAAAACCTATTTAATCCTTGTCATATGAAGAGAAATAATGAAGAGAAATTATAGATAAAACATATCGGTGCTCATCGGCCATTGGATATGAACATTACACAACAAGTTGGAAATCGCAAATTCAACAATGAGTGGTTTGGAAGGAATCAGTGGCTAACTGTGAGTTTAAGACAACTGGGAACTTGGGGAAAATGAGCTACGACTGGGAAAATACGTTTAGAAATTTCATCCAACTCGGAAATGTAAATTGTGAACTCCAGGCTTCTTACTAGAGCGACAACCTGAAGATCACTGACGTCATCATGATTCAACTTTTTTTTTTTGTCTTGAAAGCACCATAAATCCAGAGAACGCAAGACTTTGATGACAAAGTTTGACAACAAAATTTGCCCACGAAGGACCACCACGCTACCTTCCTGTTCAAGTGAGCACAGCACAACAAGGTGAGTCCAAAAATGTCTTGTATGCTGCTGCATAAATTATGTAATATGCCAGGAAGATATGTATACTGTAGCTAAGAAAGTAATACTAAGTGTTTGTTGTGTAGTAATCTGTTAGTAGCCCATGTGCCTCACCTTAATAATTTGATCTATTTTCACCTCTTAATTTCGCCTACTGTTCTGACTTGGTGGTGTTTTCGAGAAATGCAGTCATTGAATAGTGTAAGAGCTTTCATTGTCTGCTTATATGCCCCATTTATTTATCCTATGATTCTGACTTGGTGTACAGGGAGAACACTGTAAGAACGGCCCATGTTCTGAATTCTGTTGCTGTACATTTCAAAAGTGCTGAACAAATAGTTATATTGACAACGTCTATCCTTGCTCGCTCGTTAATGTCTTAATCGGAATTACGGATTGCCTCTACTTGTCATCATAGTTTGTACATCTCAATTGTCTGTAGAAACCACAATTGTTTAAGCAAGTCAGCTATATCAGCTATGTTTTTTTTCAAGGCAGTTAATGAGGCTGAATGAACTGTTTCGATGCCAAACAAAAATCCGCTGACAGCCAGGTATAGCAGTGGTAAGGTGTAGGGACTGCTTTCGGGACTCTGCTGTTGGGACAGCTTTACGTAGGCAATGCAATTAATGTATTGTTTAGTGTTGTGTTGTGTAGTGGTTTTGCAGGGAATGCATCCCAATTTTTTTTTTTGCCCTAGCAAGATTTACATGCAAAAATCACCACTGAGAAGGTGATTCTCATTTCAAGCACATTTTCGTGACCTTTCCTTCTCCTTGCCTCCTCTCCTCGATAACCTTTGACCTTTTTCAAAAGATGGCCAGAGAGGACGGAGGAGAGAGGACGCAGAAGTTGAGCAAATACAATTGAGAAAAGGCCTATGACTGTGTGGAATTTCATTGAGTTGCACCAAATTAAATTCTACTTCCTGTCACTCAAACTCAAATTCAATTTCTACATCCTGTGCGATGTGGTCAAATCAATTCAAATTTCAACTCATGAGTTTTGAAAATCAATTTGAAAATTCTGAATTAAGCCCAACCCTGCTGGCTAGTCTGAAAGGACATTGGAGGACAATATGTCCCCTAGGAGCTGCAGCTGCTGTAGTACTGGTCAGCTCTAGTACCGGTCTGCTGTAGTACCGGTCTGCTGTAGTACCGGTCAGCTGCAGTACCGGTCAGCTCTGATCGGTCTCTCTTAAAGGAGAAGTTTTATTTTTTACAACCAAATCTCAATTTATGTTGTAAATGACATGTTAAAGAAGGGTCCAGACACCTTTTTTGTGATTTTACATGTTTTTGAGAAATATACCCCAAACAGCAAATCACTTCCTCATCCTCATTGTAAGAGACTAGTCAGTATCGAGGCAAAGATGAACGGCGCAAAGTACAGGGAGAACCTCGATGAAAACCTGCTCCAGAGCGCCCAGGACCTCAGACTGGGGCTTTTCAAATACATTAGCAGTTTTTTGCTTTGTCATTATGGGGTTGTGTGTGTAGAAAAACATTTAATAAAAAAAAAAAACATTTAACATTTAATCAATTTTAGTAGAAGGCTGTAATGTAACAAAATGTGGAAAAAGTCAAGAGGTCTGAATACTGTCTGAAGGCAAGAAATTCGGACTTAACCTCATCAATCACGATGGCCTGAGTTCTGTCACTAAGATAATCATGAACCACGAATAGGCATCAGAGCTCAGGCCTATCGAGGATAACTTATTCAATAAAATAGCATGATCAACAGTATCAAAAGCTTTTGACAGATTCTCAAACAAAGCAGCACATTTCATTTTAGTGTCTAAGGAATTGACAAGATCATTAACAACTAAAGTGGTTGCTGTGATAGTGCTATGCCCAGGCCTAAACCCTGATTGGTTTACATTCAAAATATATTTCTCAGATAAAAAGTATCAAAGTTGTACATTTACGAAAGAAATGGGTTGATAATTATTAAAGGAAAAATCCAGCCAAACTCACTCATTCCTTTATGTTACAGTGTTAAAAAACATTAAGATGTGAGAACAATATTTTTTGTGAACAAATGTTTCATTTTGGTGTTATAATAAGGCTGGTAGCAACATGGACATTTGTTGTGGAAATCTGTTGCAGGTCAAGTCGACTACAAAATCCACAATATAATGCTCTCTCTATGCGCCAGCTGGCTAGCTAGATAGCTAGGTAGCAAGCAAACGTAGCTATACACAATAATACCAAAGACAATATCAGCATTTGAAGAAGCTAGTTAGTGTAGTTTGTTTAGGTGATTTTACAGGTTTCTCCTTTCTATAATATCTCTGGCAACGGCACCATGCAATGTACCCTGGACTAAAGAGGCAGACAGGAAAAATGTGCCAGACCCTCCGTTAAATAACACACTTTTCAAGGTAGGAATATCACAAAAATATGATCAATGGCTCATTCGAGAGAAGACATTCTCCCGAGTTATCACTTTAACACAGTGCTACGCTATACCGGACGGATTTCTGCCTGCTTGAATGCCAATAACTCAGCAACACATGAAAACATGAAATGACCCATGGAATCGATAGAACATCAATCAGAGATGCACAAAAACAATATCACATAAAAAATGGGTTAACATTTCCTTTAGGATCACTACTATCCCCGCCCTTATGGAGTGGCAGCACAAGAGCTCATTTCAATACTTCTGGAATATTCCCTGATAACAATGTTAAATAAAAAATGTGGGTTATTGAGCCAACAATGATGGGTGCTGCACACTTGGTCGGCCGCTGTGGATTTCTTGTTGTCTATTGCTAGCAATGATTCCAGGACTTATTTTTATGTTAATAACCTAAAAGAAAATCTTGGACTATCATTTATTTGATCATTCAGCAAGTTTCCCCTATCAGCATCCAGCCCAATATCATTGTGAATAGGCTTAGAAGTTATTTCAAAGAGGTAGCCCGCTGAAATAAAATGGTGATTAAATGCATCAAAGATGCCATTTTTTCCCGGAACTGAATTCATTTGTTGTGACAGAAAGAAGGAAGTAGAACCCTTCAGGGATTTGACATTTTTCCAGGTTCCAATTAGCCAGGTTCCAATTACAATCCAAAAGAGCGGTTACATAATAATCCGATTCAGATTTTCTGATTTGTCTTACACAATGATTCATCAGTTGCTTAAAAGCTTGCCAGTCCAGGTCTAAACCGGTGTTCCTGGCCTTGACCCAAGTGCTGTCTCTTTTATGAATGACTTCTGATAATTCCGGAGTGTACCAGGCATTCGATCTACCTTTAACCCTTAATTTTTTGAAGGGTGCATGATTATCCACAATAGTATTGAAGACACCTGCAAAAAGGCTGAAAACTAAATCAGGTTCAGGGACTTCTGAAATACAATCAAAGTCACTAAAATAAAGATCATGTAAAAAAAAAGCCTGTTCACTGAAGTTTTTAAAGTACCTCCTTGTGATGACACAAGACTTAGATTTTTGTATTCTTACATCTCTAACACAAAGAACTGAGCAATCTTAACTAATATCTTGGGTGAAGACACCAGTATTTTTCTCTGGTATATTCGTTGAAATAAGATCAATCAGAGTTGACTTTTAAGGCTCTTTAGAGTTGGGCCGTGTAGGCTTAGTCACCAGCTGGGTTAAGTTTAGATCATTACACATGTCTTTTAGATTGTCTGAAGCCTGCATTTCCCAATCATAATTTAGGTCACCCAGGATAATAACCTCTGATTTAGTATAAGAAAACAACAAACTAGTTAACTCCTCAAGTACACAACTGTTAGCAGAGGGAGGACGGTAAGACCCCTATGACAGTTATGGATACATTTTTCTCCAAACAAAGGTTTAAAGATAGCTCAAAGTTTTTGATAAGGGAAATGGATTTCGGCAAAGAGACAGCGAAATTATTTTTAATAAGAATGGCCACCACCTCTACCCTGTCTATCGGTTCTGAACACATTATAACCCTCAATATTAATATCAGAGTCCAGAATGTTCAGATTTGTTTGCATAGCCAAGATCTTGATGCAATCCAGTTTAGGAAGTTAACTCCTAATGTTCAGATGGATCAATCCAAGTCCTTTATGATTTTTAAAATCACATGGAGTCTCCAACTCAAACAAACTACGTTATATAGGCAGTTGCAGGCTCTTTCTGATGGCTGATATTGATACAGTTGATATGGCTATAAGATTGCATTGAACTCCCCCATTTGGTCTACTCTATTAGTAATAGAGGAAAGACTCTGCAACCAATGTCAATATGAGGAACTCTCAGAGTAACCAATGATGGAACGTTATTAACTGACTTACATGGGCTTTGGTTGCTATCGTGCATCGACCCAAGCCCTCTATGTGATTTGAAAACCGAGTGGGTATTACATTGTACATTTAAACTAATAACACTGGGTGAGCAGACCGCAGTGGGCTTCTCTTTTGAGCTAACAATAGCAGATCTAAGAGTGGAGTTCAATTGAATGAGTACAATATTACAACTGACCCCTGGCAGTATAGACAACAGTACGACAATAATGCTTAGAAAGGATGGGAGGTATTACCTGAGCGGTGCTTGGACTGTCTCTGAGTAAATATCTTAACGCAGCCTTGAAATGTGACGAGAGGGTCCAGGATCCTAGATGGCTTGGGTGGACTCCATCATCTCTTTAGAGCATCTTTGTTTACAAAAAGTGTCGGAATAGTCAATAAAAGTTATGAGTGGCAGCTGTCTTTAAACCAGATATGAAGTGCTATGATCCTGCTGAACCTTTCGCAGCCGCGACCCACGACGGCACGTGGCCAGAGCCTTTCAGGGTGTTGATGAGCTCAATAAAATCCTGTTTCATTAGCTCTGATTTACCCTTTTTGATATCATTTGATCCCACATGCGCTACGACAGAGGTTACCTGTAGCAGCAGGCTACACAGAGAATCTAACAGCTGGATAGGGGGAACGTCTCGTGTTGAGCAAAAGGGAATGTAACATTGTGGATAAAGTTCGGAATAACACAATTTCATGTGTACAACATCTGAAGACCTGCATCACTATACTGAGAGCTTTGCCGTTTCTAAAAGATCGTATATGGGTGTTTTTGGAGCCTTTGTTCATGTTTTTTGGGGGCCCTCATACTACAAAATGAGGATGAGGAAGTGATTTGCTCTTTGGGCTGTTTCTTTAAAATGTGAAATCTCATAAAAAGTGTCTGGACCCTTCTATAACATGCCATTTACATCGAGATTTGGTTGTAAAAAAGAACTTCTCTGTGGATGACGATGACGATGTGGATGATGATGATGAAGGTGTCTCTCCCACTCACCTGTGGATGATGCGTTTGCTGCGGAGGTAGCCCAGCGCCAGGGCGATCTCACAGACGTACAGCTTGACAGTGCTCTCTGAGAAGTGAACGTTCTGCTGGAGGTGGTAGCGCAGGTCTCCTCCCAGCAACAGATCCACTACCATGAACATGTCCTCCTCATCCTGGAACGAGTACCTACAGGAGAGGAGGAGGAGGAGGAGGAGGAGGAGGGTGTGAAAGAAGAGGTGGAGGAAGAGGAGGCGGAAGAGGAAGATGTGGAGGAGGAGGAGGATGAAGAGGTGAAAGAGGAGGTGGAGGAGGAAGATGTGGAGGACAGGGTTGTGGCGATGGAGAAGGAAGAGGAGGAGGAGGGGGAGGGAGAAGAAAGGAGGAAGAGAAAAGAAGAAAGAAGAAGAAGATCAGCCTATGACGTCCCATATTTCTTACATTTCCTACAAATCCTAACAGCTTATAAGGTTTGATATTATTATATTGTATTGGGAGTCAGAAACCAAATTGCTGTAATGTGACTTTTATGTAACTTGCCTCGGGGCGGCAGGTAGCCTAGTGGTTAGAGCGTTGGACTTATAACTGAAAGGTTGAAAGATCGAATCCCCGAGCTGACAATGTAAAAATCTATCGTTCTGCCCCTGAATAAGGCAGTTAACCCACTGTTCCTAGGCTGTCATTGAAAATAAGAATGTGTTCTTACCTTTATTTAACTAGGCAAGTCAGTTAAAAAAATTATAAATAAATTGTCACAAAGATGACGCTGGAGAGACGAAGCAGGTACGGGGAGTAACATTTAATAAATAACGGACATGGAACGAGACATAAACAGCGTTAGCAAACAGAAAACAATCAATGCAGAAGCGGGGAACAGAGCTGGGGAACTGACATATATAGGGGAGGAAATGAACAGGTGATAAGAGAGTCCAGGTGAGTCCAATAACGCTGATGCGCGTGACGAGGAAAGGCAGGTGTACGTGATGGATGGCAGGAGTGAGTGATGCAAGGCATTCTGGCGCCCTCAAGCGCCAGGGGGAGGGGAAGAGCGGGAGCAGACGTGACATAAATAACACAAAATAGAAGAAACCAACACACCAACATCTATTCAAAGCAATTACCTTGGTTTGCCAAGATCCAACATGTGAACAAGTTCTATTCAAATTTAGTGTGAGGCATGTAATGAAAGTGGAGGGTTAAATTATCAAGGCTAAAAGACAGCGCTGCAATCTTCACAACTACATGATGCAAAAGCCAGCAGAATAGCCCCTTATGACACGTACGGTGCCGGTGAGCTCACACAATGACTAAGCCAAGCCAGAGATGTCGCTAGTTATTCTAGTGATGGAAACACCACTCCAACACACTGATAGAACTGTTCCATTGAAAGAAAAAGCTTTATGTCAGGTGTAGTATGACAGAGCACATCCATCCAACCATCCATTCATCCATCTATCAAGGGCTCCATCCATCTAGCAATCAAGCAGCGGAGTGCCACAGCAGGCCTGCTACATCAGACCTTGCCTGTTCCACTACTTCCCATTGATTTTACATGACGGAATTCCCACTGTGATCTGTACTTTCTCCTTTTGAATGGCTGGATAATGAGTCTATGGCACTGTAAAATAATTTGTGTGAAAAGTACTTCACTCAAGACCTTCCTTGCTTGCCTGGCCTAGAGTGAATCTCCAAGATAATCAACACAGATCAAAGGCAACTTTACACTTTCATTCTGAACATTCTCTTAGGTTCCACAGAAGTTTCTTATCTAATTGTTCAAAGTTCAGTGTAGTCATTTACGTCAGCGATCCATCCATACACTATCTTGTCACCTGTCAATGGAAGTGAAAGGTTTATTAGTGCTTCCATGCCTTTACTTCCTCTGTGAATAATACCAATCATTGGCTGGCATTCAACTAAGGATGGTGGTGGGCATGCTGCAGTAGGAGGACATTATGTCAATGACTTCAGGGCCAGAGAGTGTAGGATGGTGGGGGGCTTGCTGCAGTAGGAGGACATCATGTCAATGACTTCAGGGCCAGAGAGTGTAGGATGGAGGGGGGCTTGCTGCAGTAGGAGGACATCATGTCAATGACTTCAGGGCCAGAGAGTGTAGGATGGAGGGCGGCTTGCTGCAGTAGGAGGATATCATGTCAATGACTTCAGGGCCAGAGAGTGTAGGATGGAGGGGGGCTTGCTGCAGTAGGAGGACATCATGTCAATGACTTCAGGGCCAGAGAGTGTAGGATGGAGGGGGTCTTGCTGCAGTAGGAGGACATCATGTCAATGACTTCAGGGCCAGAGAGTGTAGGATGGAGGGGGGCTTGCTGCAGTAGGAGGACATCATGTCAATGACTTCAGGGCCAGAGAGTGTAGGATGGAGGGGGGCTTGCTGCAGTAGAGGACATCATGTCAATGACTTCAGGGCCAGAGAGTATAGGATGGAGGGGGGGCTTGCTGCAGTAGGAGGACATCATGTCAATGACTTCAGGGCCAGAGAGTGTAGGATGGAGCGGGGCATGCTGCAGTAGGAGAACATCATGTCAATGACTTCAGGGCCAGAGAGTGTAGGATGGAGGGGGGGCTTGCTGCAGTAGGAGGACATCATGTCAATGACTTCAGTGCCAGAGAGTGTAGGATGGAGGGGGTCTTGCTGCAGTAGGAGGACATCATGTCAATGACTTCAGGGCCAGAGAGTGTAGGATGGAGGGGGGCTTCCCAACCCTAAGTGTAGGATGGAGGGAGGCTTGCCAACCCTAAGTTTAGGATGGAGGGGGGCTTGCTTGCTTCCTTCAGGGAAAACTCACCACTTTGTCCTCTCAGCAGCTCAGGTAGAATGGCTTGTTGGTCTATGGTCTGTCATAGTCATTGCAGAATAGAGCTTAACTGGTGTTTGGTTAGAACACAGTGAAAGCATAACACCGAGAGTGAACACTACCTACTGAATAGATGTCACAGACCTGCAGAGTGGCTGTCTAACATCATTCCCTCAGGGGTCAATGCCTTAAGGTCCACTGCTATAGGGTATTTCTCCTAAAAGGTTCACTGCTATAGAGTATTTCTCCTAAAAGGTTCATTGCTATAGGGTATTTCTCCTCTAAGATGCATAGATTTTAAAAAGGCTCTGGGGTGAGCCTGCGAAGCCTCAGTGTCTCGTGGGGAACGCGGCAAAATTCGGCAAAGAGTATGAGGGACATCTGCACAACAGAGCAGATTAATGGCTGCCTTTTCTGATAAACATACAGTATTTTTTAGAAACAAGTGGAGAAGAGATGGCGCCGCCCACTAACCAGTGTATGATGCTCCTGAATGGCCGGGAGCATCCTGCGCCCCATAAATCACACAGACAGACAGCGGATGATAACTTAGGCCCACAGACGATGGTGTCATGATGTCACCAAAGTTTCCCAGTGTTCCGTCACGAGAAGGGCTGAAGGAGATTGAAAACCCAAAGTTAAAGAGGAGAGGAACTCACTCCTGGTGTCACGCCCTGGCCTTAGTATTCTTTGTTTTCTTTATTATTTTAGTTAGGTCAGGGTGTGACATGGGTATTTATGTGGGTTTTGTAGTGTCCAGGGTGATTGTAAGGTTTAGGGGGTTTATTTAGAGTAGTTGGCTTTATGTTTAGTATAGTTGTCTAGCTGTGTCTATGTTGTGTGTAGTTGTCTAGGAAAGTCTATGGTTGCCTGAATGGGTTCCCAATTAGAGACAGCTGGTTTCTGTTGTCTCTGATTGGGAGCCATATTTAAGGTAGCCATAGGCTTTAGTTTGGTGTGGGGAATTGTCTATGTAGAACATTTGTAGCATGTGTGTGTGTGTGTGTGTGTGTGTGTGTGTGTGTGTGTGTGTGTGTGTGTGTGTGTGTGTGTGTGTGTGTGTGTGTGTGTGTGTGTGTGTGTGTGTGTGTGTGTGTGTGTGTGTGTGTGTGTGTGTGTGTGTGTGTGTGTGTGTGTGTGTGTGTGTGTGTGTGTGTGTGTGTGTGTGTGTGTGTGTGTGTGTGTGTGTGTGTGTGTGTGTGTGTGTGTGTGTGTGTGTGTGTGTGTGTGTGTGTGTGTGTGTGCACTACGTTATTTAGCTTCACGATCGTTTGTTGTTTTGGTAGTTTGTAAGTGGTTTGTTTCGTTTCGCCTTCTTCAATAATAAAGAGAAGATGGCTTATTTTCCTCATGCTGCGTTTTGGTCCGAATCTCTTCCACACGATCGTGACAGAATTCCCCACCACAACAGGATCAAGCAGCATGATCGGAACCAACAACAGCGGCAAAGTAAACAGGACTCATGGACATGGGAGGAGATCCTGGACGGCAAAGGACCCTGGACTCAGCCAGGGGAATATCGCCGTCCCAAAGCGGAGCTGGAGGCAGCGAAAGCGGAGAGGCGGTTTTATGAGGCAAAGGCAAGGCAGAGTGGCTGGAAGCCCGTGAGTAACACCCAAAAAATTCTTGGGGGGGGGGCTAAAGGGGAGTGTGGCGAAGCCGGGTTGGATACCTGAGCCAACTCCCCGGGCTTGCCGTGGAGTAAGAGGGCGTAGTACTGGTCAGACACCGTGTTATGCGGTAAAGCGCACGGTGTCCCCAGTACGCGTGCTTAGCCCAGTGCGGGCTATTCCACCTTGCCGCACTGGGAGGGCTAGGTTGGGCATCGAGCCGAGTGCCATGAAGCCGGCCCAACGTATCTGGTCTCTAGTACGTCTCCTCGGGCCGGCGTACATGGCACCAGCCTTACAGGTGGTGTCCCCGGTTCGCCTGCATAGCCCAGTGCGGGCTATTCCACCTCGCCGCACTGGCAGGGCTACGGGGACCATTCAACCTGGTGAGGTTGGGGAGGCTCGGTGCTCAAGAGCACGTGTCCTCCTTCACGGTCCGGTATATCCGGCGCCACCTTCCCACCCCAGCTCAGTACCACCAGTGCCTACACCACGCACCAGGCTTCCAGTGCATCTCCAGAGCCCTGTTCCTCCTCCACGCACTCTCCCTATGGTGCGTGTCTCCAGCCCAGTGCCTCCAGTTGCGGCACCACGCACCAAGCCTCCTGTGCGTCTCCAGAGCCCTGTACGCACTGTTCCTTCTCCCCGCACTCGCCCTGAGGTGCGTGCCCTCAGCCCGGTACCTCCAGTTCCGGTACCACGCACCAGGCCTAGAGTGCGCCACGAGAGTCCAGTGTGCCCTGTTGTTGTTCCCCGCACTAGCCTGAAGGTGCGTGTCCTTAGCCCGGTACCTCCTGTTCCGGTACCACGCACCAGGCCTATAGTGCGTCTCAGCCGGCCAGAGTCTGCCGTCTGCCCAGCGGCGCCTGAACTGCCCGTCTGCCCAGCGGCGCCTGAACTGCCCGTCTGCCCAGCGGCGCCTGAACTGCCCGTCTGCCCAGCGGCGCCTGAACTGCCCGTCTGCCCAGCGGCGCCTGAACTGCCCGTCTGCCCAGCGGCGCCTGAACTGCCCGTCTGCCCAGCGGCGCCTGAACTGCCCGTCTGCCCAGCAGCGCCTGAACTGCCCGTCTGCCATACGCCGTCTGAACTGTCCGTCTGCCATGAGCCTGCAAAGCCGCCCGTCTGCCATGAGCCTGCAAAGCCGCCCGTCTGCCATGAGCCTACAGAGCCGTCCGCCAGACAGGAGCCGCTAGAGCCGTCCGCCAGACAGGAGCCGCTAGAGCCGTCCGCCAGACAGGAGCCGCCAGAGCCTTCCGCCAGACCGGATCAGCCAGAGCCTTCCGCCAGACCGGATCAGCCAGAGCCTTCCGCCAGACCGGATCAGCCAGAGCCTTCCGCCAGACCGGATCAGCCAGAGCCTTCCGCCAGACCGGATCAGCCAGAGCCTTCCGCCAGCCATGACCGTCCAGAGCCGTCAGCCAGCCATGACCGTCCAGAGCCGTCAGCGAGCCATGACCGTCCAGAGCCGTCAGCGAGCCATGACCGTCCAGAGCCGTCAGCGAGCCATGACCGTCCAGAGCCGTCAGCGAGCCATGACCGTCCAGAGCCGTCAGCGAGCCATGACCGTCCAGAGCCGTCAGCCAGCCATGACCGTCCAGAGCCGTCAGCCAGCCATGACCGTCCAGAGCCGTCAGCCAGCCATGACCGTCCAGAGCCGTCAACCAGCCAAGAGCGTCCAGAGCCAGCCAGCCAGGATCCGCCAGTCATTCTGGTGTTGCCCCTCATTCTGGTGTTGCCCCTCATTCTGGTGTTGCCCCTCATTCTGGTGTTGCCCCTCATTCTGGTGTTGCCCCTCATTCTGGTGTTGCCCCTCATTCCGGTGTTGCCCCTCATTCCGGTGCTGCTCCTTATCCTGGAGATGCCCCTTAATTTAGGTGGGGTTATTTGGAGGGTGGTCATTGTGGGGAGGCTACAGAAGCTGGGATTGACTATGGTGGGGTGGGGACCTCGCCCTGAGCCTGAGCCACCACCGTGGTCAGATGCCCACCCAGGCCCTCCCCTAGACTTTGTGCTGGTGCGCCCGGAGTTCGCACCTTAAGGGGGGGCTATGTCACGCCCTGGCCTTAGTATTCTTTGTTTTCTTTATTATTTTAGTTAGGTCAGGGTGTGACATGGGTATTTATGTGGGTTTTGTAGTGTCCAGGGTGATTGTAAGGTTTAGGGGGTTTATTTAGAGTAGTTGGCTTTATGTTTAGTATAGTTGTCTAGCTGTGTCTATGTTGTGTGTAGTTGTCTAGGAAAGTCTATGGTTGCCTGAATGGGTTCCCAATTAGAGACAGCTGGTTTCTGTTGTCTCTGATTGGGAGCCATATTTAAGGTAGCCATAGGCTTTAGTTTGGTGTGGGGAATTGTCTATGTAGAACGTTTGTAGCCTGTGTGTGTGCACTACGTTATTTAGCTTCACGATCGTTTGTTGTTTTGGTAGTTTGTAAGTGTTTTGTTTCGTTTTGCCTTCTTCAATAATAAAGAGAAGATGGCTTATTTTCCTCATGCTGCGTTTTGGTCCGAATCTCTTCCACACGATCGTGACACCTGGGAGCCTCTGCAGCTCTGCAGTCTTTAAAGCGTCAGTCTGCGATTGCTAAAATGCATGATATATAGCCATTGATTCTTGAAGAATATAACTTATAAATGCCTCATGAGCTTAGTTCAACTGTCACACTCCATGAGAACCCTAAAAATAAGCTTGTTTTACTCTTTTGTTTGTAAACAATGTAATTGTAAACAAATCCTGTATAGCCTCAAAACATGATTAAAACTATAATTTTGATATCATGGATAGTCAGTCCTTGCACCATAGCTCTGTCTATACATTTGAGAGTGGTTACTTTTCTCTAGCTCCATTACTCAGCTGTTCACCGAAACAGTGGTGGGGTGTCCGCTTTGTTACTGCTTGAACTGTAGATGTCCCCTTTAAACGTCAAGAAATCAGTTGTGAGATGTTAAAGTACCTCTGAAGAGGCAGTCTGACATGTTGGGGAGCTGGGGGATAGTTTGACAGAGCCACTGAGGGAAGTCAAAGCACCTGAGATCAAACACATGTAACTATCACATTGACATCACATACTGTACTGTATACTCTTACTGACATGAGTCTTCTCATGGGTGACTGTAGGCAAGAGTGGACTAGTTTAAAAAGTGTTGGACGAAAGTCTGAGAATGCCCTTGTCCTGCTTCGATGAAAAAGAAACAAAGCCATGTGGCAGAATAATCACATGGATGTCTTTGTTTTAATGTTTCAAATTAATCGTTGTTGTTGTTTGGGCTCTGTACTACAGCACTTCGGATTTGAAATTATACAATGACTATGAAGTTAAAGTGCAGACTGTCAGAAATTGAACTGTTTAGAAAGTGCAGCACTTTTTGTACATAGTTCCCCCATTTTTAGGGGACCAAAAGTATTGGCACAAATTAACTTATATGTGTAGTAAATGACCAAAAGTGCCCTATTTAGACTCATGGGTGGAATGTTATTAATATGTCATCATTTCATCATTAATAAAGATAATTTAAAAAATTACGACAAAATTCCGGCGTTTCTATGTCAAACTGTTTTGTTATATTTCAGTCTTCTTTAATATATATATAAAGTGTAATATTGGGATGCAAACTCAAAATTGAATACATTTCAAATCTACTGTATACTGAACAAAAACATAAACGCAACATGCGACAATTTCAACGATTTTACAGAGTTATATTTCAGGAAATCAGTCAATTAAAATAAATTCAATCTGCCCTAATCTATGGATTTCACATGACTGGGCAGGGGCACAGCCATGGGTGGGCCTGGGAGGGCATAGGCACACCCACTTGGGAAACAGGCCCCCCACTGAGGAGCCAGGCCCAGCCAATCAGAATGAGTTTCTGCCACAAAAGGACTTTATTACAGGCAGAAACACTCCTCAGTTTGGTCTCAGATGATCCCACATGTGAAGAAGCCGGATTTGGAGGTCCTGGGCTAGCGTGGTTACACGTGGTCTGTGGTTGAGAGGCCATTTGGACGTACTGCCAAATTATCCAAAATTACATTGGAGGTGGCTTATGGTAGAGAAATTAACATTAAATTCTTTGGCAACAGCTCTGTGACAAAACTGCACATTTTAGAGAGGCCTTTTATTGTCCTCAGCACAAGGTGCACCTGTGTAATGATCATAATGTTTAATCAGCTTGCCACACCTGTCAGGTGAATGGATTATCTTGGCAAAGGAGAAACGCTCTCTAACAGGGACATAAACAAATATGTGCACAATATTTGAGATAAATAATATATTTGTGCGTATGGAAAATTAATCAGATCTTTTATTTCAGCACATGAAACATGGGACCAACACTTTACATGTTGCATTTATATTTTTGTTCAGTATATATCTGACATGGTACAGGTGTCTTCTTTTTTTAAGCCCATAACCACGCGTGTGAGATACAGTATATACTTTAGTTTCAGAGTAGATTTGTTAAAGACTACCAAGAATATCGCTGTTCGAACCTGAATTAGCCCACTGCAGTAAAAGGTTAAAGTAGTAAAAAGTTAAGAATTTGGTCCCATATTCATAGCATGCAATTATAACATCAAGCTTGTGACTTTACAAATTTGTTGGATGCATTTGCTGTTTGGTAAATAATGTATTGTGTCATTTGAGTCATTGTTATTGTAAATAAGAATATAATATGTTTCTAAACACTTCTACATGAATGTGGATGCTACCATGACTACGAATAATACTGAATAAATTGTGAATAATGATTAGAGGTTAACGTGTCTTTGAGATATGATATTTGTGCGTCTGTAACTAATTAATTATGCGAGAAATGGCGGTGGAAACTGGAAACGCCTCTATGGGCAAATATTGATATAATAACCATCATATTGAAGTCAACTTGGAGTCATGCGATTATATGGTGTGTGGTCCTCCCACTATGATTCGGGAAAGCGTGCAGTTTATTTGGCTACAGATCAAATAAATTATGATGAACTTCACAAGGTGGTGAAAGTGCACAGTGATCTTGACGCCCCTTTCCAATAAATATCGAGGGTATTTTTCTGGTGACATGATCATTGATGCTTGAGTGCCATTGAAAAAATAATCCATAGTAATCTCATCATGTAGACTATCCTACCCGCACAGCCTACACGCACAGCCTACACGCACTGTATCTGCAAGCTGTTGGCTACTTAGCTAGAGCGAACATGCCAAGACCAGAGTAGGCACATTTTCTATTTAACGCAACAGATTTTGTGACAAAACTATCGGTAGAGTTGAAAATGCATTGGGAACACATTGAACTTTAGATTTTGTATTCAGTACATGAAAACTTAAGCGAAAAAGTACATTTTGCGTGCACTATGTCGTCACACAATGATTTTTATCGCAACAAGTCCATTTGGTGGAAACACCACTTGTGGGGAAAACATGCATATTTTCTTTATGCAGATTCTAGAATATTCGCATTAAAATCTGTCACCAATTGGATGGAAACCTAGTTTATAATGGAACCAAAGAAGTGATTGCCACACATTCTGAGGACTAAAACCTTGTCTGGTGAGTTAGATGTGTTTAGAAGGGCTTGCCAGTCAGATCTAAGAGAATCTAAGCATCTCAGTAGTGCTATGCTCAGCAGGGCAGTGCTCTCTATTTCTCTCTACAGAGCTCCTTCTGATGTTGGGAAAATACTCGTGGCTCAGCGGAGTCTGCCGAGGTGAGAGCGTATGGGAGCTGTCACTAGCACTTACCCAAGGAGAGGGACATGAATTGCCTTGTTTCCTGCAGGAGAAATATCCGTTAATTTTCCTTTACATTGTGGGCACTTATGGGGGAGAAAAGTAATGTTTTTTATTTTCCTGCAATGTAGTGGCATGATCCAGCCAGCTTCCCCTCCTGGCGCCAGTCGGAATATTCATGAAGGAACGTGTTGGTTTAGCTGGAGTGGCCTGGAGTAGGAGCGATAGCAGTTCCTACAGGGAATCGATCGTGCACGAAGAGTCCGTAGCCTACTGGAGAAAGCTTAATCTAGTAGAAAATCTGATTCTTATGTTTCACTGGTGGTTTATTATTCTTGTTCCCACAGCACACTCTACTAAAGTGGGAAGTTGGTGAAACCTAACCATTATAGAATCTTATGCGGCGGTGGGGGAAATACGTTTAGAGGGTGTAATACAATACAATGGGTGTTTCTCAATATGCATACAACCGTGCTCCACACTCTCATGTTCCGAGTATAGTCTCTGACAATGTTCTTTTGAGTACGTCCTTGTGAGGATGAGAGTGTTGAGAATGCATAAAACATTACATTTGAGAAGCACTCCCCCTACTATATTACCTCACGCTTCACCTCCCATTCACTGAACTTTCTTCCAGCCAGGACAATGGCAACAATAGACGAAACAAAATATACACAAAGCAAACGTTTTATTTAATTATTATCAGCTAGGTATGTGAATCGTAATAATCTAGCTAGTCAGCTAATTAAACAGGCAAAAATGGCCTAATAGGAATGTTATGCCATGTACAGTAGATGTACAATTTTCATGGGTAACTACCAATCTTTCGTGGGTAGCTAGTTAGCCCTATTGACCTATGGATTTACCCATTCACTGAACCTTCTTCCAGCCAGGACAATTGCAACAATAGATGAAACAAGATATACACAAAGCAACTGTTTAACTTCATAACTATCATCTAGCTATATGTGAATCGTAATAATGTAGCTAACCAGACAGTTTAACAGGCAAAGTGAACTAAAACGAATTGTATGCAAGATCGATGTCAATTCTTCGTGGCTGTCTGGCTAGCTAGCAGTAATAACTAGTCAGTTAGCCCTATTGACATATTATGGGCTTGCAATCTAGGGTACGTAGGCAGGTAAACATGCCAAAACTAACACAGCATGTATTTATTAACGTATCAAGATAAATTATTTTATTATTAGTATTAGACTTAAAGCGAATCACCCAGCGATCATACACTGTTTACCAGGGGGCAGGGCTACCGACGTTAAGGCTAATCTAAAGATGGTGCTGGCTAAAGCTAAATCTGGCGAGTGTAGAGAGTATAGAGATATTGTTATCCACGTCGGCACCAACGATGTTAGGATGAAACAGTCAGAGGTCACCAAGTGCAACATAGCTTCAGCGTGTAAATCAGCTAGAAAGATGTGTCGGCATCGAGTAATTGTCTCTGGCCCCCTCCCAGTTAGGGGGAGTGACGAGCTCTACAGCAGAGTCTCAGCACTCAATCGCTGGTTGAAAACTGTTTTCTGCCCCTCCCAAAAGATAGAATTTGTAGATAATTGGCCCTCTTTCTGGGACTCACCCACAAACAGGACCAAGCCTGACCTGCTGAGGAGTGACGGACTCCATCCTAGCTGGAGGGGTGCTCTCATCTTATCTACCAACATAGACAGGGCTCTAACTCCTCTAGCCCCACAATGAAATAGGGTGCAGGCCAGGCAGCAGGCTGTTAGCCAACCTGCCAGCTTAGTGGAGTCTGCCAATAGCACAGTCAGTGTAGTCAGCTCAGCCATACCCATTGAGACTGTGTCTGTGCCTCGACCTAGGTTGGGCAAAACTAAACATGGCGGTGTTCGCCTTAGCAATCTTATTAGGATAAAGACCTCCTCCATTCCTGCCATCATTGAAAGAGATCGTGATACCTCACATCTCAAAATAGGGTTACTTAATGTTAGATCCCTCACTTCAAAGGCAGTCATAGTCAATGAACTAATCACTGATCATAATCTTGATGTGATTGGCCTGACTGAAACATGGCTTAAGCCTGATGAATTTACTGTGTTAAATGAGGCCTCACCTCCTGGTTACACTAGTGACCATATCCCCCGTGCATCCCGCAAAGGCGGAGGTGTTGCTAACATTTACGATAGCAAATTTCAATTTACAAAAAAAAAAATGGCGTTTTCGTCTTTTGAGCTTCTAGTCATGAAATCTATGCAGCCTACTCAATCACTTTTTATAGCTACTGTTTACAGGCCTCCTGGGCCATATACAGCGTTCCTCTCTGAGTTTCCTGAATTCCTATCAGACCTTGTAGTCATAGCAGATCATATTCTAATTTTTGGTGATTTTAATATTCACATGGAGAAGTCCACAGACCCACTCCAAAAGTCTTTCGGAGCCATTATCGACTCAGTGGGTTTTGTCCAACATGTCTCTGGACCTACTCACTGCCACAGTCATACTCTGGACCTAGTTTTGTCCCATGGAATAAATGTTGTAGATCTTAATGTTTTTCCACATAATCCTGGACTATCGGACCACCATTTTATTACGTTTGCAATCGCAACAAATAATCTGCTCAGACCCCAACCAAGGAGCATCAAAAGTCGTGCTATAAATTCTCAGACAACACAAAAATTCCTTGATGCCCTTCCAGACTCCTTCTGCCTACCCAAGGACGTCAGAGGACAAAAATCAGTTAACCACCTAACTGAGGAACTCAATTTAACCTTGCGCAATACCCTAGATGCAGTTGCACCCCTAAAAACGAAAAACATTTGTCATAAGAAACTAGCTCCCTGGTATACAGAAAATACCCGAGCTTTGAAGCAAGCTTCCAGGAAATTGGAACGGAAATGGCGCCACACCAAACTGGAAGTCTTCCGACTAGCTTGGAAAGACAGTACCGTGCAGTACCGAAGAGCCCTCACTGCTGCTCGCTCATCCTACTTTTCCAACTTAATCGAGGAAAATAAGAACAATCCAAAATTTCTTTTTGATACTGTTGCGAAACTAACTAAAAAGCAGCATTCCCCAAGAGAGGATGGCTTTCACTTCAGCAGTAATAAATTCATGAACTTCTTTGAGGAAAAGATCATGACCATTAGAAAGCAAATTACGGACTCCTCTTTGAATCTGCGTATTCCTCCAGGGCTTAGCTGTCCTGGATCTGCACAGCTCTGCGAGGGCCTGGGATCGGGAGAGACACTTAAGTGTTTTAGTACTATATCTCTTGACACAATGATGAAAATAATCATGGCCTCTAAACCTTCAAGCTGCATACTGGATCCTATTCCTACTAAACTGCTGAAGGAGCTGCTTCCTGTGCTTGGCCCTCCTATGTTGAACATAATAAACAGCTCTCTATCCACCGGATGTGTACCAAACTCACTAAAAGTGGCAGTGATAAAGCCTCTCTTGAAAAAGCCAAACCTTGACCCGGAAAATATAAAAAACTATCGGCCTATATCGAATCTTCCATTCCTCTCAAAGATTTTAGAAAAAGCTGTTGCGCAGCAACTCACTGCCTTTCTGAAGACAAATAATGTATACGAAATGCTTCAGTCTGGTTTTAGACCCCATCATAGCACTGAGACTGCACTTGTGAAGGTGGTAAATGACCTTTTAATGGCGTCAGACCGAGGCTCTGCATCTGTCCTCGTGCTACTAGACCTTAGTGCTGCCTTTGACACCATCGATCACCACATTCTTTTGGAGAGACTGGAAACCCAAATTGGTCTACACGGACAAGTTCTGGCCTGGTTTAGATCTTACCTGTCGGAAAGATATCAGTTTGTCTCTGTGAATGGTCTGTCCTCTGACAAATCAACTGTACATTTCGGTGTTCCTCAAGGTTCCGTTTTAGGACCACTATTGTTTTCACTATATATTTTACCTCTTGGGGATGTTATTCGAAAACATAATGTTAACTTTCACTGCTATGCGGATGACACACAGCTGTACATTTCAATGAAACATGGTGAAGCCCCAAAATTGCCCTCGCTAGAAGCCTGTGTTTCAGACATAAGGAAGTGGATGGCTGAAAACTTTCTACTTTTAAACTCGGACAAAACAGAGATGCTTGTTCTAGGTCCCAAGAAACAAAGAGATCTTCTGTTAAATCTGACAATTCATCTTGATGGTTGTAAAGTCGTCTCAAATAAAACTGTGAAGGACCTCGGCGTTACTCTTGACCCTGATCTCTCTTTTGACGAACATATCAAGACTGTTTCAAGGACAGCTTTTTTCCATCTACGTAACATTGCAAAAATCAGAAATTTTCTGTCCAAAAATGATGCAGAAAAATTAATCCATGCATTTGTTACTTCTAGGTTAGACTACTGCAATGCTCTACTTTCCGGCTACCCGGATAAAGCACTAAATAAACTTCAGTTAGTGCTAAATACGGCTGCTAGAATCCTGACTAGAACCAAGAAATTTGATCTTATTACTCCAGTGCTAGCTTCCCTACACTGGCTTCCTGTTAAGGCAAGGGCTGATTTCAAGGTTTTACTGTTAACCTATAAAGCGTTACATGGGCTTGCTCCTACCTATCTTTCCGAGTTGGTCCTGCCGTACATACCAATACGTACGCTACGGTCACAAGACGCAGGCCTCCTAATTGTCCCTAGAATTTCTAAGCAAACAGCGGGAGGCAGGGCTTTCTCCTATAGATCTCCATTTTTATGGAACAGTCTGCCTACCCATGTGAGAGACGCAGACTCGGTCTCAACCTTTAAGTCTTTACTGAAGACTTATCTCTTCAGTAGGTCATATGATTGAGTGTAGCCTGGCCCAGGAGTGTGAAGGTGAACGGAAAGGCTCTGGAGCAACGAACCGCCCTTGCTGTCTCTGCCAGGCCGGTTCCCCTCTCTCCACTGGGATTCTCTGCCTCTAACCCTGTTACAGGGGCTGAGTCACTGGCTTGCTGGTGCTCTTTCATGCCGTCCCTAGGAGGGGTGCGTCACTTGAGTGGGTTGAGTTACTGACGTGATCTTCCTGTCTGGGTTGGCGCCCCCCCTTGGTTTGTGCTGTGGTGGAGACCTTTGTGGGCTATACTCGGCCTTGTCTCAGGATTGTAAGTTGGTGGTTGAGGATTTCCCTCTAGTGGTGCGGGGGCTGTGCTTTGGCAAAGTGGGTGGGGTTATATCCTTCCTATTTGGCCCTGTCCGGGGGTTTCTTCGGATGGGGCCACAGTGTCTCCTGACCGCTCCTGTCTCAGCCTCCAGTATTTATGCTGCAGTAGTTTGTGTCGGGGGGCTAGGGTCAGTTGGTTACCTGGAGTACTTCTCCTGTCTTATCCAGTGTCCTGTGTGAATTTAAGTATGCTCTCTCTAATTCTCTCGTTCTCTCTTTCTCTCTGAGAACCTGAGCCCTAGGACCATACGTCAGGACTACCGGGCATGATGACACCTTGCTGTCCCCAGTCCGCCTGGCCTTGCTGCTATTCCAGTTTCAACTGTTCTGCCTGTGGTTACGGAACCCCTACCTGTCCCAGACCTGCTGTTTTCAACTCTTAATGATCGGCTATGAAAAGCCAACTGAGATTTATTCCTGATTATTATTTGACCATGCTTGTCATTTATGAACATTTTGAAAATCTTGGCTCTCTCTAATTTTCTCCTTCTCTCTTTCTTTCTCTCGGAGGACCTGAGCCCTAGGACCATACGTCGGGACTACCGGCCGTGGTGACTCCTTGCTGTCCCCAGTCCGCCTGGCCTTGCTGCTATTCCAGTTTCAACTGTTCTGCCTGCGGTTATGGAACCCCTACCTGTCCCAGACCTGCTGTTTTCAACTCTTAATGATCGGCTATGAAAAGCCAACTGAGATTTATTCCTGATTATTATTTGACCATGCTTGTCATTTATGGAAATTTTGAAAATCTTGGCTCTCTCTAATTTTCTCCTTCTCTCTTTCTTTCTCTCGGAGGACCTGGGCCCTAGGACCATGCGTCGGGACTGCCGCCCGTGGTGACTCCTTGCTGTCCCCAGTCCGCCTGGCCTTGCTGCTATTCCAGTTTCAGCTGTTCTGCCTGCGGTTATGGAACCGCCACCTGTCCCAGACCTGTTGTTTTTCAACTCTTGATGATCGGCTATGAAAAGCCAACTGAAAATTATTCATGATTATTATTTGACCATGCTTGTCACTTATGAACATTTTTGAACATCTTGGCATAGTTCTGTTATAATCTCTACCCGGCACAGCCAGAAGAGGACTGGCCACCCCTCATAGCCTGGTTCCTCTCTAGGTTTCTTCCTAGGTTTTGGCCTTTCTAGGGAGTTTTTCCTAGCCACCGTGCTTCTACACCTGCATTACTAGCTGTTTGGGGTTTTAGGCTGGGTGTCTGTACAGCACTTCGAGATATTAGCTGATGTACGAAGGGCTATATAAAATAAAATTGATTGATTGATTGATTGATTTTAGTCAGGTACTCATTCGAGAAGTGCCCTCCGTGCTCCGTTTCGCATACTTGGATTTGGACTCAGACGCTGACCCTCCTGTGCTCCAATATGTGTGCTCAGAGCACGGTAGTATGCATTTTGAGAAACACCAACTGTAATAATCTATCATTTATGTTCTTAACCCTGGGCAACATGTGCCTGGGATGCTCACAGGGATATTGGTATCCACAGTACTCGACCAATTACACATTGTTCAATTCAATACAATTGCATTCCCCACAAATGATGATTTTTTTTTTACAGAAATACACTGCAATTTAAGCTTTAAACTTTCTCTCTGCCTCATGGCAAACATGGTAGAATTGCAGGATAATAGCTTTAAAGCTGCAACAACAGGAAATCTCTCTGCCCAATGACAACATTTCGAGAATGCAGGAGCTTGACAATGGCAAAAATGTATCTCCGATGCCAAAACAGGCGGTCCTTTAAAATGTTCCAAGACTTGGTTCGTACAGTCCAAATACTGCCGAAGTCATAGTAGAACTATTTACTAAACCTCGAAGCCGTAAGACTGCTAAAAAGTTGGTTAAATAGCTAACCAAAAAGCTACCCGGACTATCTAAATTGATCCTTTTTTTTTTAACTCATCACATACTGTATGCTGCTGCTACTGTTTATTATCTACCATGTTGCCTAGTCACTTTATTCCTACACTGAACAAAAATATAAATCAAACATGGAACAATTTCAAAGATTTTACTGAGTTACAGTTCATATAAGGAAATGTGTCAATTTAAATAAATTCATTAGGCCCTAATCTATGGATTGCACATGACTCGGAATACAGGTACTGTATGCATCTGTTGGTCACAGATACTTAAAAAAGAAAACTAGAGTCAATTGACGCACCTGTGCGTCAATCTAAGTAACATAATGAAAAAATCCCCATCAAAATGTGTCAGTTTAAGCTAGGGATGGGCTGCATCTCAATCTACCACATCCGCCGATGGCGGCCAGCAATTCTGTCCCTACTCTCACACCATGCACGCTACAGAACTCAAGTGTCTTTGAATATGTATGAATACTTAGCTGCAATGGTCATCTGCCATCTTGGCCTCGATAAATTACAATAAGCAATCACCACAGTTTACTGTAGAACTAAGACTATACTGTCCTAATGAGCCACATACGAGGCAGTGCACACTTATGTAGAGAGCAAGAGAGAGAGAAAGAGTCATTTAGCATCCCCAGCAGGTTGTGAGGGTGGCATACACTGCCTCCTGTTCATTATTTTCAACAAGCCTGGGATTCTGATTAGTTTTCTTGGCATGGACTCTCCCACCCAGGTCAGTTTGTTCTACCTCACATGCAGTTTGAAAACACCCTTCAGGCCAATTTAGAACCAGCATATCTCACAGTAAGCTACTTGAGAGGTGGAATCCCGTGCAGAGAAAAGTACTGGACTTTGGACCAAAGGGTTCCAATTGATGTTTTTCCTGAAAAATATTCACACCCCTTGACTTTTTCCATATTTTATTGTTACAGCCTGAATTTTAAATCAATTAAATTGAGATTGTCACTGGCCTGAACACAATACCCCATAATTGTTTTAAACAAATTGTTATGGCAAGCCTAAATAAGTTCAGGAGAATAAATGTGCTTAACAAGTCACATTATAAGTTGCATGGACTCCCTCTGTGTGCAATAATATTGTTTATCATTCTTTTTTAATAACTACCCCATCTCTGTACCACAGACATATAATTATCTGTAAGTAAATTTCAAACAGATTCAACCACAAAGACAAGGGAGGTTTTCCAATGCTTCACAAAGAAGGTCCCCCACTGGTACAGTAAAAGGGTAAAGAAAAAGGAGACAATGAATATCCCTTTGAGCATGATGAATTTCAGGGATTTCACCATGAGGCCAATGGGGACCTTAAAACAGTTACAGAGTTGAATTAATGGCTGTTATAGGAGAAAACTGAGGATGAATCAACAACATTGTAGTTACTCCACAATACTAACCTAATTGATAGAATGAAAAGAAGGAAGCCTGTGCAGAATACAAATATTCCAAAACATGCATCCTGTTTGCAACAAGGCACTAAAGTAATACAACAAAAATTGAGGCAAAGCAATTACATTTTTGTCCTTAATACGGAGCGTTATGTTTGAGGCAAATCCAATACAACACATTAGTGAGTACCACTCTCCATATTGTCAAGCATAGTGGTGGCTGCATCATGTTATGGGTATGCTTGTAATCGTTAAGGACTGTGGAGTTTTTCAGGATAAAAAGAAACAGAATGGGGCTAAGCACAGGCAAATTCCTAGACGAAAACCTGGTTCAGTTTGCTTTCCACCAGACACTGGGAGATGACTTCACCTTTCAGCAGGAGTTGCTTACCAAAAAGAAAGTGAATGTTTCTGAGTGGCCGAGTTACAGATTGTACTTAAATCTACTTGAAAATCTATTGCAAGACTTGAAAATGGTTGTCTAGCAATGATCAACAACCAATTTGACAGCGCTTGAATAATTTTGAAAAGAGTAATGGGAACATTTTGCACAATCCTGGTGTGAAAAGCTCTTAGAAACTTACCCAGAAAGACTCACAGCTGTAATTGCTGCCAAAGGTGCTTTCACAACGAATTGACCTGGGGGTGTGAGTACTTATTTAAAATAGACATTTCTGTATTTAATTTTCTATAAAATCTAGAAACATGTTTTCACTTTGTCGTTACGGGGTATTGTACGTAGATGGGAGAGAAAAAACAAACCATTTAATCAATTTTGAATGTAGGCTATAACAACAAAACGTGGAATAAGTCAAGGAGTATGAATATTTTCTGAAGGCACTGTATATTAGTTTCGCAAAGTGGCCCATAATGCACAACATAATGTATATTCTAGCACATTTACAGCACATTTACTATAATGCATGTTTAATTGACTCCCATGTTGTATCTGTAATTGCCTCCAAATCAATTAAAAGTTCCAAGGCCATTACTCTCTGGTTTACGTTGGAGTTTGCATATTTCGACAGAACAAACATGCCTTGAATCAATAACAAGAAGTCTAATGAATAGCTTATAGTTCAGCTCAATTTAATTGACAAAGTCAACACAGTGCTGATAGAATCACAATCAGGTAGCCTACAAAAAGCAATCACGCACCCACGCACACGCGCACGCACGCACGCACACACACACACACACACACACACACACACACACACACACACACACACACACACACACACACACACACACACACACACACACACACACACACACACACACACACACACACACACACACACACACACACACACACACTTAGAGAGAGAGAGAACTGAGGCCATCTCAGAAGTAGCTGACTGAAGCCTGCCTCTGCAGAACAGACCTGGATGAGTCCCCCCAATGTGACGGTGTTACATTGATTCCGGCCCCCTGATTGACTGACAGATCCCTTCAGCCAGAGGCTAATGCTCCTTCAGCTGCTGTCGACCGTGGGGAGAAATTACGCCCCATCCCAGCAGCCCCCGCTGAGGAGGCACAAGCTACAGTATGAGGCATCAAGGTCACGCCACTGTCTTCTGCCTTAACGCGCTTCACCTGCAGTCCACTGAGCTGCCTCCCCCTCGGCGAGACCATCCCAGCACTGTGACCTTCCACTAACTGACCTGACAACCTGCCAGAAGAAGGGCATACTAGTGTCCTGTAACATAACGTGATGTTTGAATAAACCAAGAGACTGTGTGAACAGTGACGTTATGTAGAGAGGCCCCGGTGTGCATTAAGGGGATTCTTGGTCGTGGATCACTCCCTGGGTCGTTTGATACACAAGGTATAGCAGATTGTTGACTAGAAAGAAATTCCAGATCATGTATGGCAATAAGACTAATAGGTGTGTTTACTGTATGCAGGTAACCTTCCTGGTTAAATAAAGGACAAATAGTGGAGAACTGTATTTGATGCATTGAGACCATTACAAAATAAGCATATTGAATGAAAGACATGAGACACTTCACTACCTCACTGATGCCAATGAACATTCTTGTCCATGCACTTCATTAACTTCAAGTCCTTGTTCTTCTTCATTGTCGACTCAGTAAAGCAATTCCTGCCTTGTGATGCTCGCCACAGCATGTGGAGTGAGACAGAAAATTCACCTTCAATAAAGTCAATTCCATCAGTGTCTCCGCTCCATCCAGTTTCACTGACAGCAACAGCTCAGGATGACGCCCAGACCAGCCAGTTTCCATAAAGGCCCTGTCTGTCTCTGAGTAGGCTACTTCTGCATCATCAATAGTAAAAATACATGCTTGTCTTGGCAGAGTGAGTGATGTGCAGCTGAGTCGGGCTCCGGGTAGGATGCCTAGTGTGTGTGTGTGTGTGTGTGTCTCTCTCTCTCTCTCTCTCTGACTAAGTTCAGTATGTCTTTACAATGTACTTACAGTACCAGTCAAAAGTTTGGACACACCTACTCATTCAAGGGGTTTTCTTAATTTTTTACTATTTTCTACATTGTAGAATAATAGTGAAGACATCAAAACTATGAAAAAAGACATCACGTAGTAACCAAAAAAGTGTTAAACAAATCAAAATATATTTTTGATTTTTCAAAGTAACCACCCATTTGCCTTGATGACAGCTTTGCACACTCTTGGCATTCTCTCAACCAGATTCTTGAGGAATGCTTTTCCAACAGTCTTGAAGGAGTTCCCACATATGCTGAGCACTTGTTGGCTGCTTTTCATTCACTCTGTGGTCCAAATCATCCCAAACCATCTCAATTGGGTTGGGGTCGGGTGATTGCGAAGGCCAGGTCATCTGATGCAGCACTCCATCACTCTCCTTCTTGGTCAAATAGCCCTTACACAGCCCAGAGGTGTGTTTTGGGTCATTGTCCTGTTGAAAAACAAATGATAGTCCCTCTAAGCGCAAACCAGTTGGGATGGCTATCGCTGCACAATGCTGTGGTAGCCATGCTGGTTAAATGTGTTTTTGAATTCTAAATAAATCACTGAGTGTCACCAGCAAAGCACCAAGACACCATCACACCTCCTCCTCCATGCTTCACGGTGGTAACCACACATGCGGAGATCATCCATTCACGTACTCTGCGTCTCACAAAGACATGGTGGTTGGAACCAAAAATCTCAAATTTGGACTCATCAGACCAAAGGACAGATTTCCACCAATCTAATGTCCATTGCTCATGTTTCTTGGCCCAAGCTTGTCTCTTCTTAATATTGGTGTCCTTTAGTAGTGGTTTCTTTGCAGCAATTCGACCATGAAGGCCTGATTCATGCAGTCTCCTCTGAACAGTTGATGTTGAGATGTGTCTGTTACTTGAACTCTGTGAAGCATTTATTTGGGCTGCAATCTGAGGTGCAGTTAACTGTAATGAACTTATCCTCTGCAGCAGAGTTAACTCTGGGTCTTCCTTTCCTCTGGTGGTCGTCATGAGAGCTAGTTTCATCATAGCGCTTGATGGTTTTTGCGACTGCACTTGAAGAAACTTTCTGTTATAAAGACATGTTCTTGAAATTTTCCGGAATGACTGACCTTCATGTTTTAAAGTAATGATGGACTGTCGTTTTTCTTTGCTCTTGAGCTGTTCATGCCATAATATTGACTAGCCAAATAGGGCTATCTTCTGTATACCACCACTACCTTGTAACAACTGATTGGCTCAAAAGACATTAAGAAGAAAATAAATTCCACAAATTAACTTTTAACAAGGCGCCCATGTTAATTGAAATACTACCTCATGAAGCTGGTTGAGAGAATGCCAAGAGTGTGCAAAGCTGTCATCAAGGCAAAGGTTGGCTACTTTGAAGAATCTCAAATATAAAATCTATTTTGATTTGTTTAACACTTTTTTGGTTGCTACATGATGCCATATGTGTTATTTCATAGTTTTGATGTCTTCACTATTATTCTACAAAGTAGAAAATAGTAAAAACTTTTGACTGGTCCAAACTTTTGACTGGTACTGTACTTTAATAATCCTTCACAAGTAACTACCCACATGATTTTCAAAGACAAAAAGTCTGAGGTTTTGTTCTACTTTTTTGTGTTGTTTGTCCTCCTCCATTCTATACGTCAAAGCCTTGGCTGAGCAAACATACATGTTAGATTGGGCATTCAAGCTTCTGCAACTTTCAAGGTGAGAGTCCTCTCGCTACAGATGCTTTATCACTGTCTTCAAAGCACTTGTTCCTAACAGTTGCTGTTGTTTCTTTCTTTCTTGTTCCTTTCTTTCTTTAACGAATGCACACCCATACCCCCCCCCCCCCCCCCAACACACACACACACACACACACACACACACACACACACACACACACACACACACACACACACACACACACACACACACACACACACACACACACACACACACACACACACACACACACACACACACACACACACACACACACAGGATGAGCCTTACCAGAAATTGACAAGGAAAGGATGCTCGAGGTTTCGCATGATCTGCATCTCCTTGAAAACATTGCGGACCTCGTTCCGTTCCAAACACTTCAGTTTGTTCATATACTTCATGGCATACATTTTCTTTGTGTCCTTCTTCTGCACAATGCACACCTAGAGAGAAACAGACAATAGCTCTGCATACATCCTGCTATCACCTGAGTTTACTGAATGGGTTTCTTACTGATCATTGCATTGTGGTTTTACTTAGATGTAAACACAAGCTGTAAGAAAGTGCTTTGATAGAATGTGAAAGTACTGTTCTACTGCATCTGTGGCTCCTATTGTCAAGACAACTAAGAACTGATTATTTCAAGTGGGGGTTGGACTCAGCAATTTACCAAAACAGACTTACCTTCCCGAAACTTCCTTTCCCGATAGCCCTTAGGATCTGGAAGTGGTCAAAATTGACTGGGGAAAGAAGAGGAGCATCTCTTTATTTTCATATTCGCAGGCAAACAGCATACAATTTCATACAATCACAATCTTGTTGAAATACATAGAGGATGCACGAGAAAATCTAAATGGCACTAGAAACAATTGACATTCAGCGTCCTTTTTAACTTGTGTGAGGCAGTGTTATTATCTCAAATGGAAAAGGATCTAAATGTGAAGTCATTTTGGCCGCGGTAAGTTGTTTCATTCAGTTCATTACAGTTCATTACAATCAGATGTAGACAGACTGCTCCCTTGATACAAAATGAACTTGCGGAGAGAAATAAAAGGTTGTTTACATTATAGCCAAGAAGATGATTTTTTTTTTAAATGTTGCACGTTTTTCTCTGAAACAAAATACACATTTCATCTGACTTTCAGCACTTTCCTGCTCTGTGTCTTCCATCTCTTCTCAGCACACATACTACACTCCCAGTCAGTACTACACTCCCAGTCAAAAGTGTCATGCCCATTGGGGGCACAGGGGCACATGCCCCCTCAGATTTATCCTGTTTTAAAATATACTGTATATACAGTGGGGAGAACAAGTATTTGATACACTGCCGATTTTGCAGGTTTTCCTACTTTCAAAGCATGTAGAGGTCTGTAATTTTTATCATAGGTACACTTCAACTATGAGAGACGGAATCTAAAACAAAAATCCAGAAAATCACATTGTATGATTTTTAAGTAATTAATTTGCATTTTATTGCATGACATAAGTATTTGATACATCAGAAAAGCAGAACTTAATATTTGGTACAGAAACCTTTGTTTGCAATTACAGAGATCATACGTTTCCTGTAGTTCTTGACTAGGTTTGCACACACTGCAGCAGGGATTTTGGCCCACTCCTCCCTACAGATCTTCTCCAGATCCTTCAGGTTTCGGGGCTGTCGCTGGGCAATACGGACTTTCAGCTCCCTCCAAAGATTTTCTATTGGGTTCAGGTCTGGAGACTGGCTAGGCCACTCCAGGACCTTGAGATGCTTCTTACGGAGCCACTCCTTAGTTGCCATGGCTGTGTGCTTCGTGTCGTTGTCATGCTGGAAGACCCAGCCACGACCCATCTTCAATGCTCTTACTGAGGGAAGGAGGTTGTTGGCCAAGATCTCGCGATACATGGCCCCATCCATCCTCCCCTCAATACGGTGCAGTCGTCCTGTCCCCTTTGCAGAAAAGCATCCCCAAAGAATGATGTTTCCACCTCCATGCTTCACGGTTGGGATGGTGTTCTTGGGGTTGTACTCATACTTCTTCTTCCTCCAAACACGGCGAGTGGAGTTAGACCAAAAAGCTCTATTTTTGTCTCATCAGACCACATGACCTTCTCCCATTCCTCCTCTGGATCATCCAGATGGTCATTGGCAAACTTCAGACGGGCCTGGACATGCGCTGGCTTAAGCAGGGGGACCTTGCGTGCGCTGCAGGATTTTAATCCATGACGGCGTAGTGTGTTACTAATGGTTTTCTTTGAGACTGTGGTCCCAGCTCTCTTCAGGTCATTGACCAGGTCCTGCCGTGTAGTTCTGGGCTGATCCCTCACCTTCCTCATGATCATTGATGCCCCACGAGGTGAAATCTTGCATGGAGCCCCAGACCGAGGGTGATTGACCGTCATCTTGAACTTCTTCCATTTTCTAATAATTGCGCCAACAGTTGTTTCCTTCTCACCAAGCTGCTTGCCTATTGTCCTGTAGCCCATCCCAGCCTTGTGCAGGTCTACAATTTTATCCCTGATGTCCTTACACAGCTCTCTGGTCTTGGCTATTGTGGAGAGGTTGGAATCTGTTTGATTGAGTGTGTGGACAGGTGTCTTTTATACAGGTAACGAGTTCAAACAGGTGCAGTTAATACAGGTAATGAGTGGAGAACAGGAGGGCTTCTTAAAGAAAAACTAACAGGTCTGTGAGAGCCGGAATTCTTACTGGTTGGTAGGTGATCAAATACTTATGTCATGCAATAAAATGCAAATTAATTATTTAAAAATCATACAATGTGATTTTCTGGATTTTTGTTTTAGATTCCGTCTCTCACAGTTGAAGTGTACCTATGATAAAAATGACAGACCTCTACATGCTTTGTAAGTAGGAAAACCTGCAAAATCGGCAGTGTATCAAATACTTGTTCTCCCCACTGTATATATATATATATACAGTATACAGTATATTATATATATATATATATATATATATATATATATATATATATATATATATATATATATATATATATATATAGTATATATTGTTTTAATGGGGCATTTTTTTGTTACATTTGTTGTTGTTTTTCTGTAATACTGCTAGTCAACTAGCAATTTTATGAAGTTGGTCCAGAAAGGTTCCCAATCTCACACCTCTCACACTATCTGCAAAGAAGCCATTTCAGGTTATCAATGAAGTTAGAGTAGCTAGCTTGTCTAACTATCTTAGCTGGCATGCCTGCTGGCAAGCAATAACTAAATGTACTGACGATTTTTGGGGTGCAGGACGCCCCTGCTCCCAGTCCCAATTTAACCTGAACCTGCACCAATTATGGGTCTAATCTCAAAAAACATTTATATTCAATTGGAACCAGTTGTGGCCTGTCTTCACAGCCATGGCAATCGAAACAGAGGGTTATCCCTCTTTCTATCTGCCATCTCCCAGGGTGACGTGCAGCTGCCACCCACTCTCTCTCTCTCTCTCTCTCTGGTCCCGGTCATGTGACCTGGCCGGTGTACCCCCGCCGAGCAGCGACACCTCACATCCCCTCCGAGTGGATGGATTGGATGTGACAGTTAATGATATGCTCTGTTAGTCATGTATCAGTGGCACTTCCCCTCTCTGCTACTTGTGTTTCACTGTTCACTACAGGCTCTGAGCCTAACTCTGGTTCTGATGGGGTTTTAGGGAAGGACAGCTGTGGTTTGACTGCGAGGAGAGCAGAGCAGCGGGTGCACAGAGACAGAGGCTGCGGTGCCGGTAACTTACTCTTTCTCTATCTATCTCTCTGTATCTCTCTGTATCTCTCAGTCTATCTCTCTGTCTGTCTGTCTCCCCTCCCCCCTCTCTCTGATGTTCACAGAGGCAGGAAGCTCTAGCGGAGCCCCATATACACTAGTACGCAGCCATGACTGAGTAAGTCATGCGGTTGCTGTGGCGACTGAAACAGAACCCACGGGTCCCAGTCAGCCGGAGCGTGAATAAAGCATGATCACCAGACAGGCGTGCCCATTAAGAGAAGTGGAAGCCCCAGGGGACAGACAGACAGACAGGCAGACATAGAGGGGGGACAGGTCACAGCTTTAGCATGATTGTCAACAGAACAAAGTCACAGAACAAAGAACACTTAATTCCCAATCCCATTCTTAATAGACTTATAAAGCACTCAGTCCTGTTGATGTACTAAATCTCTCTCTATGGTTCTCTATCTGTCATTTGTCCTGTTATTTCTCTGGCCAACACCAATCCCAGGTGCCCAGGCAGTAAATTCAGGGCATTGGAAAATTGAACACTCAGCTTCAATGTCAAAGCCACAACAACAATGTCAAGGAGCACTCCAGTTATTTTGAACTTCCAAGTACAATTCCAAGTCACACGTGACTTTTATTTCTAAGGTGATGACTTTGTCCATAATGGGTAACTAATGGGATCGATGGCAGAAGCTCAAATTTAAGGAAATAACAAATGTTGAAAGAAATGTATGACGATTATTCTGGCAACGGCATAAGAATACTACGTGGCTGGAGTCACAGCAAACAATGTCCATAGTGTACACTCTAGAAAAGATACTGTACAATTGTACAGATATACAGTTGAAGTGGTAAGTTTACATACACCTTAGCCAAATACATTTAAACTCTGTTTTTCACAATTCCTGACATTTAATCAGAGTAAAAATTCACTGTCTTTGGTCAGTTAGGATAACCACTTTATTTTAAGAATGTGAAATGTCAGAATAATAGTAGAGAGAATTATTTATTTCAGCTTTAATTTTTTTCATCACATTCCCAGTGGGTCAGAAGTTTACATACACTCAATTAGTATTTGGTAGCATTGCCTTTAAATTGTTTAACTTGAGTCAAACATTTTGGGTAGCCTTCCACAAGCTTCCCACAATAAGTTGGGTGAATTTTGGCCCATTCCTCCTGACAGAGCTGGTGTAACTGAGTCAGGTTTGTAGACCTCCTTGCTCATGCACGCTTTTTCAGTTCTTCCCACACATTTTCTATAGGATTGAGGTCAGGGCTTTGTGATGGCCACTCCAATACCTTGACTTTGTTGTCCTTAAGCCATTTTGCTACAACTTTGGAAGTATGCTTGAGGTCATTGTCCATTTGGAAGACCCATTTGCGACCAAGCTTTAACTTCCTGACTGATGTCTTGAGATGTTGCTTCAATATATCCACACAATTTTCCTGCCTCATGATGCCATCTATTTTGTGAAGTGCACCAGTCCCTCCTGCAGCAAAGTACCCCCACAACATGATGCTGCCACCCCCGTGCTTCACGGTTGGGATGGTGTTCTTCGGCTTGCAAGCCTCCACCTTTTTCCTCCAAACATAACGATGGTCATTATGGCCAAACAGTTCTGTTTTTGTTTCATCAGACCAGAGGACATTTCTCCAAAAAGTACGATCTTTGTCCCCATGTGCAGTTTCAAACCGTAGTCTGGCTTTTTTATGGTGGTTTTGGAGCAGTGGCTTCTTCCTTGCTGAGCGGCCTTTCAGGTTATGTCGATATAGGACTCGTTTTACTGTGGATATAGATACTTTTGTACCTGTTTCCTCCACCATCTTCACAAGGTCCTTTGCTATTGTTCTGGGATTGATTTGCACTTTTCTCACCAAAGTACGTTCATCTCTAGGAGACAGAACGCGTCACCTTCCTGAGCGGTATGACGGCTGCGTGGTCCCATGGCGTTTATACTTGCGTACTATTGTTTGTACAGATGAACGTGGTACCTTCAGGCGTTTGGACATTGCTCTCAAGGATGAACCAGACTTGAATAGGTCTAAAAAAAAAAATCTGAGGTCTTGGCTGATTTCTTTTCATTTTCCCATGTTGTCAAGCAGAGTTTGAAGGTAGGCCTTGAAATACATTCACAGGTGTATCAGAAGCTTCTAAAGCCATGAAGCTTCTAAAGCTTCTAAAGCCACATCTGGAATTTTCCAAGCTGTTTAAAGGCACAGTCAACTTAGTGTATGTAAACTTCTGACCCACTGGAATTGTGATACAGTGAATTATAAGTGAAATAATCTGTCTGTAAACAATTGTTGGAAAAATGACTTGTGTCATGCACAAAACAGATGTCCTAACCGACTTGCCAAAACTATAGTTTGTTAACAAAAAATGTGTGGAGTGGTTAAAAAACAAGTTTTAATGACTCCGACCTAAGTGTATGTAAACTTCTGCCTTAAACTGTTCAGGTATTTCATGTATGTGTGTTTTTCTCTGAAAAGGAGAGTATTCTCTCTGTCTGTCACAGCTGACCTACCAATAAATAATCCTTTGCTAATGCTTTGGTCACCTTCATTAATTTGATACAGCTAAACATTTGCATAACACGTTAGCCTACATCCACTGATGTGCTCTATAAACTGTCACAGTACCTGTATTCTAGTGAGTGAAGAAGGTTAGCTGTAGAAACCTTAGATCATCACTTATTGGCTTCCAAAATGTAAAACACCCTCAGATGACAGCTGATTCATTATGTAATATTTAGAAAAACATAATGTGTCTTTAATTAAAAGGGAACCCAGTGACAGCCCTTGAATTGCTGATGTACTCTTAACTCTGTCGACTTGTTGGGGTTTTGCCAAAGTGAGTGAATTCAATCTAGAGGATTTGTCATATTCAAAGATGTTGAATTCCACTTAGCTAGTATATACTGTAAGCCCAACACCGTGCATAATTACACATAGAACGCTATATTATAGGAATTATATGATCTCTATAACACAATGTCTGCATACCTGAATGATAACTACCATTACACTTTATGAGACTTTAAGAAATCTGTTAGTAACCGTGGCTTTACTGATGCTTACATTTCTATTGATGTACTGCATCTTCTTCATCTGTTTGTTCAAACTCAGAGAAGACAAATCCAAAAGGAGAAATGTCTAATAATCCTCATTGCCCACTTTATAACAGTCTCGGTCATTACTCACCCTCCTCTGTGTCATCGGTGACGGAAGCCTTGTTGGATTGTCCCAGCCCCATGTCTGTTCCTGTAGTCTCCAGCCAGGCAGGTCCCTCTCAGCTCAGTACGGAATAGCTGTCCCACAGCCAGGGAGACATAGCCTGGAGCCAGGGCTTGACCAACCTACCTAGATCCACCAGTTGGGTTGATTGGAACTTGGCCTGTACTCTTCTCTGTACTCTATGGTTCCACACCCAGGGGTGTGGATTTATCTCTGACCCCCCTCAACAGGAAACCAAACTATATAAGAGAAGAACACACAAACATGACACAATGCGTCAAAATCAAGAAGGGAGGGGGCTGAGTGGTTGAGCAACACATCACGGTAATGCTCTACTCGTGTTGGTAGGAGATTGTCGAGAGATGCTCTTTCCGATTGTGAACTTGTCAAATTCTTCGAAGGAGTATACCCAGCAAACCAAAATTGGTTCTGTGAAAGTTCCCAGAACATTCGTTAGGTTGCAACAAATGTTCTCATAACACAAAAACTGTCCAGTCGTGCTGATGATTATAGAATGTTTGTAAAAAACATTTGCCTGATTTTGCAAGAACGTTCCTAGAAAACATTTAATTTGTTCTTTAAAGGTCCCCAGAATGTTTCATTATATTGTGGGAGAAGTCTGGTGAGAACATTGGGGTGACATCACAAAATATATGTTTACAACAACAACAACAAAAACATGTCCAGTTGTGCAGATGATTCTACAATGTTTATTTTAAGCTGCAAAAAAAAATCACAAAAAACATTTACCTGAGGTTACAAGAACATTCCCAGACAACATTTTGTGTGTTCCCAAAACACAAAAAACTGTCCAGTTGTGCTGACATTCAGATACTTTTTGTATCAGGGTGCACAAACCATTCCTTTGATGTTGCAAGAATGTTGACAGAACAGCCTTTCTGAGATCTTTAAAGGATCCCAGAACATTTAATTAGGTTGTGGGAACAGTGTGGGTACATTACAAGAGATATGATCCAAAACCACAAAATGTACTCAGTTGTGATGACATTCATACAATGTTTAAGTTAGCTTGCACAGGACGTTGTGTTGTAAGAATGTTGGCACAACTTCTGGTTCCCAGAACATTTCAGAAGCCCTTTCCTGCAGTCAAATTACCTAGTGGCCTCAAATTACCTAGTGGCCATATTACATTTTTTCATAATTTCATAATTAATAAACATTACTTCAAAAACCAGCTGAAAATCTGGTGTTTCTATGTCAAACAGTTTTGTTATATTTCAGTCTTCTGTAATGTACAGTATCAGTCAAAAGTTTGGACACACCTACCCATTCAAGGGTTTTTCTTTATTTTTTACTATATTGTAGAATAATAGTGAAGACATCAAAACTATGAAATAACACATATAGAATCATGTAGTAACCAAAAAAGAGTTAAACAAATAAAAATATATTTTAGATTTTAGACACCCTTTGCCTAGATGACAACTTTGCACACTCTTGGCATTCTCTCAACCAGCTTAACCTGGAATGCTTTTCCAACAGCCTTGAAGGAGTTCCCATATATGCTGACCACCTGTTGGCTTCTTTTCATTCACTCTGCGGTCCAACTCATCCCAAACCATCTCAATTGGGTTGAGGTCGGGAGATTGTGGAGGCCAGGTCATTTGATGCAGCACTCCATCACACTACGTATTGGTCAAATAGCCATTACACTGCCTGGAGGTGTGTTGGGTCATTGTCCTGTTGAAAAACAAATGATAGTCCCAATAAGCGCAAACCAGATGGGATGGCGTATTGCTGCAGAATGCTGTGGTAGCCATGCTGGTTAAGTGTGCCTTGAATTCTGATTACGGTGGGAACCACACATGCGGAGATCACAAAGACATGGCGGTTGGAAACCAAAATCTCAAACTTGGACTCATCAGACCAAAGGACAGAATTTCCACCGGTCTAATGTCCATTGCTCATGTTTCTTGGCCCAAGCATGTCTCTTATTATTGGTGTCCTTTAGTAGTGGTTTGTTTGCAGCAATTCGATCATGCAGGCTTGATTTACGCAGTCTCCTCTGAACAGTTGATGTTGAGATGTGTCCGTTACTTGAACTCTGTGAAGCATTTATTTGAGCTGCAATTTCTGAGGCTGGTAACTTTAATGAACTTCTGGGTCTTCCTTTCATGTGGCGGTCCTCATTAGAGCCAGTTTCATCATAGCGCTTGAAAGTTCTTGCGACTGCACTTGAAGAAACTTTCAAAGTTCTTGACATTTTCCGGATAGACTGACCTTTATGTCTTAAAGTAATGATGGACTGTCATTTTTCTTTGCTTATTTGAGCCATAGTATGGACTTGGTCTTATACCAAATAGGGCTATTTTCTGTATACCACGCCTACCATGTCACAACACAACTGATTGGCTCAAACACATTAAGGAAAGAAATTCCACAAATTAACTTTTAACTCCAGGATGCTGGCCTTCTAGGCAGAGTTGCAAAGAAAAAGCCATATCTCAGACTGACCAATAAACATGAAAGATTAAGATGGGTAAAAGAACACAGACACTGGACAGAGGGACTCTGCCTAGAAGGCCAGCATCCCAGAGGCATCTGTTTCTCAAACTAGGCAATCTAATGTACTTGTCCTCCTGCTCAGTTGTGCACCGGGGCCTCCCACTCCTCTTTCTATTTTGGTTAGCGGCAGTTTGTGCTGTTCTGTGAAGGGAGTAGTACACAGTGTTGTATGAGATCTTCAGTTTCTTGGCAATTTCTCACAAGGAATAGCCTTCATTTCTCAGAACAAGAATAGACTGACGAGTTTCAGAAGAAAGTTCTTTGTTTCTGGCCATTTTGAGCCTGTAATCAAACCCACAAATGCTGATGCTCCAGACACTCAACTAGTCTAAAGAAGGCCAGTTTAATTGCTTCTTTAATCAGGACAACAGTTTTCAGCTGTGCTAACATATTTGCAAAAGGGTTTTCTAATGATCAATTAGCCTTTTAAAAGTATAAACTTGAATTAGCTAACACAACGTGCCATTGGAACACAGGAGTGATGGTTGCTGATAATGGGCCTCTGTATGCCTATGTAGATAATCCATTAAAACATCAGCCATTTCCAGCTACAATAGTCATTTACAACATTAATAATGTCTACACTATATTTCTGATCAATTTGATGTTATTTTAATGGACAAAAAATGTGCTTTTCTTTTAAAGACAAGGACATTTCTAAGTGACCCCAAACTTTTGAACGTTAGTGTATATTGTGTAGGTGATATAGAGACACATGGCATTTCAATTCCATTCATAAGACATTTTAACAGCCTTTAATCATACAGTACAAACACAACCCTATTTTTTTACACTTCATATGTTGACAATCTGCACATTATTTCAGTCATAGGACATTCTAACAGCATGTAGTCATACAAATCAAATCAAATGTTATTTGTCACATGTGACAGTGAAATGCTTACTTACGGGTCCTTTTCCAACAATGCAGAGTTAAAGATGAAGAAAAAAAACAAAAGAAAAATATGAAATAGTGACACGAGGAATAAATACACAGACAATAACGAGTAACAATAAGAAGTCAAAATAGCATAGCTATAACATACAGGGAGTACCCGTACCGAGTCGCTGTGCAAGAGTACGAGGTTATTGAGGTAGCTATGGACATATAAGTAGGGGTAAAGTGACGTACATGGTGAGTGTGAAAGTGTGTGTGTATGTGTGTGAGTGTGTGTGTGGCATCAGTATGCATGTGTGTGCATGTGTTGTGTTAATGTTATGTGTGTGTGGGCGTATGTAGTGTGTGTATGTGTGTTGGGGTGTCAGTGTAAGTATGTGTGAGTGTGTGTGCATAGATTCAGTGCAAGAGAGTTAGTGCAACAAAGGGTCAATGCAGGTAGTCCGGGTAGCCATTTGATTAGCTATTTAGCAGTCTTGTTCAGCAGTCTCGTGGCTTTCGGGTAGAAGCTGTTCAGGGTCCTGTTGGTTCCAGACTTGGTGCACTGGTAATGCTTGCCGTGCAGTAACAGAGAGAACCGTCTATGGCTTGGGTGGCTGAATTCTTTGACACATTTTGGGGGCTTTTCGTGATACCGCCTGGTATAGAGGTCCTGGAAGGCAGGGAGCTCAGCCCCCTGTGATGTACTGGTCCGTACTCACCATCTTCTGTTGCACATTCTTTGAATGTTTTTGGGATGTTATCATCCCAATGTTAGATAAAACCGTAGAACCTAACAGGAATCTTAGCTCATGTTCTGGGAATGTTCCCGGTTTGCTGGATAGGCTACTTTCATACTAGCCTCTGCCGAGTCCCCAACAACCGGGTTAACAATGGGTGGATTTGATTATGCTGAGCCGCGGGGCACCGGTCTATGGCGCGTGACTTGAATGGGCAGAAGCAGTGAAGGAAGAGCACCCTCCTCAAAAGGAACAGTAATCTGCACCGCTCGGTCATGTTGTCAACAAGGCAGCATGATGCATCATCCAGAAACATACATCTCTTTTCCATAAAATATATGTTCGAATTTTCTAACTAGTTTTCATTTGGAAGGCAGATACAGCCTTTTTATCAAAGGTAATCACTTTTGAATGTGAAAGCACAGAATCTTGATCCAGTGGGCTTTGAACTGCTGGCTCATGCCCAGGAGGCAGTCCAGTTCTAAAACGAACGCAATCAACTTTCACCTGGTGTTTCGCCTACTCGGGTGCACGGGCCAGATTAATCAAATCAAGGCGACAGACAATCCATCGTAACTCCTCCTCAATATTTACTGGATTAGTTGAACAGTACAGAAGAGAACCTCTCCCGACAGTTTTTTTTCTTCTTGTCTAGACTAGTATGCAGGGGATCTAGTTTCAGGAGTTTCTTTTACCCCTGCTACATTAGGTTGCTTTCATACTAACCCTAAGGAAATTGATAACTTGAAAACTGGCTGACAAATCAGGCAAGCTAAATACTATCTCTGAAATATTTAATTATTGGAGTGATACACTGATTCTTGTTTGAGTATGAGGATAAAATAGAATAGTTTCAGTAGTTTTTCTTTTTTGCAGTGTTGAAAGTAATTTCATGCAATTCTTCTAATTTTGCCATGTGGCGGAGAGAAGAATTTGCAGTCTCAAAGGTAATATCCTGCAATTCTACAGATGTCGCCCTGAGGTGGAGAGAAACTTTTGCAGTGTAAAGATAATTTCCTGCAATGCTACACATTTTGCCATGTTCATATACTATCGGAGTGACAAAAAAGATATGGGGGCCCTATTATGGTCAGGGCCCCTGTGCACATGCCCTGCACGTCTACTCAGTCATTTGGTGAGGATTATTTGAGTGACTGTCATTGACTGACATAACTATTGGAAAACTGTTGATTCACTACAAAATTTCGAAATGATTCTACTTTTCTAACTCTTAACAGCGTAATCTGCGTATAGGTGTAACGGAGTTAAGAACGTGCCGTAAACTCACTCCACAGCTAGCTTAAAATGTTGCAGATAGAGCCATCCAATTGGTACCTTTTAGGTGGGTCAACCCATTGGAATGTTTTTAAGGAGGGCCAGTGACCCAGATCGACTGTTGGACTCAACGGCCGGGGTAGCTCGCTGTGTAGCGAGTGTAGAAGGGGTGAATGTAACGGAGATAAGAACGTACCGTAAGCTCACTCCACAGCTAACTTGAAATGTCGATGGTAGAGCCATCCAATTGGTGGCTCAACTCGTTGGAACGTTGTCAAGGAGGGCAGTTACCTGTGTTGCGAAGCAGATGATCGCTGGTGTGAGTCCAGTATGGGGCAGTCAGACAGTGGAGGAAGCAAAGCTGTTAGCAGCACACTGACCCCCGTTACATACAGTGCCTTCGGAAAGTATTCAGATCCCTTGACTTTTTCCAAATTTTGTTACGTTACAGCCTTATTCTAAAATGGATTACATTTATTTTTTCCCACATAAATCTACACACAATACCCCACAATGACATAGCGAAAACAGGTTTTAGTATTCAGACCCTTCGATATGAGACTCTAAATTGAGCTCAGGTGCATCCTGTTTTCCATTAATCATCCTTGAGATGTTTCTACAAGTTGATTGGAGTCCACCTGTGGTAAATTCAATTGATTGGACATGATTTGAAAAGGCACACACCTGTCTATATAAGGTCCCACAGTTGACAGTGCTTGTCAGAGCAAAAACCAAGCCATGAGGTCGAAGGAACTGTCCGTAGAGCCCAGAGACAGGATTGTGTCGAGGCACAGATCTGGGGAAGGGTACCAAAAAAATTCTGCCGCATTGAAGGTCCACAAGAACACAGTGGCCTCCATCATTCTTAAATGGAAGATGTTTGGAACCACCAAGACTCTTCCTAGAGCTGGCCACCCGGACAAACTGAGCAATAGGGGGAGAAGGGCCTTGGTCAGGTAGGTGACCAACATCCCGATGGTCAATCTGACAGAGCTTCAGAGTTCCTCTGTGGAGATGGGAGAACCTTCCAGAAGGACAACCATTTCTGCAGCACTCCACCAATCAGGCCTTTATGGTAGAGTGGCCAGATGGAAGCCACTCCTCAATAAAAGACACATGACAGCCCGCATGGAGTTTGCCAAAAGGCACCTAAATAATCTCAGACCATGAGAAACAAGATTCTCTGGTCTGATGAAACCAAGATTGAACTCTTTGGCCTGGATGCCAAGCGTCATGTCTGCAGGAAACCTGACACCATTCCTACGGTAAAGCATGGTGGTGGTAGCATCATGCTGACAGGATGTTTTTCAGCAGCAGCAACTGGGAGACTAGTCAGGGTTGAGGCAAAGATTAACGGAGAAAAGTACATTGAGATCCTTGATGAAAACATGCTCCAGAGCGCTCAGGCCCTCAGACTGGGGCAAATATTCACCTTCCAACAGGACAATGACCCTAAGCACACAGCAAAGACAACACAGGAGTGGCTTCGGAACAAGTCTTGAACCCGATCAAACATCTCTGTAGAGACCTGAAAATAGCTGTGCAGCAATGCTCCCCATCCAACTGACAGAGCTTGAGAGGATCTGCCGGGAAGAATGGGAGAAACACACACAGGTGTGCCAAGCTTGTAGCATCATACCCAAGAACTCGAAGGCTGTAAGCGCTGCCAAAGCTGCTTCAAGAAAGTACTGAGTAAAGGGTCTGAATACTTATGTACATGTGATATTTCCAGTTTTTTATATTATTATCTAAAAACCTGTTTTTGCTTTGTCATTGTGGGATATTGTGTGTAAATTGAAAAGGAAAAATATATATATTTAACCAATTTTAGAATAAGTCAAGGGGTCTGAATACTTTTCCGAATGCATTTTCCACTCCCCAGAATCAAATGCAGTCACTAGATAATAGTAATAGATTAAATGCGGGAAAAAAGTATTGTTCCAAATTTTCCAATAAAGTCCCCCAAACTGTAGACCTATACAATAAATATATTTAGACATTTGGCTAAATTACTTCCATAAAATGTAACTTTATTATGTTTAATAAAACACCATTTTCCAACACCATACTAGGGTGGCTAATGTTACAATACTTCCCGATGTTTTAGCATTTGTGGCACAAAGCCCATTCAAGTCATGAGACCGATATAATGTTTAAATTATCTAAGTGATTTTATTGAGCTTCACACTCAATTTTAGATGATTTGGACATGCGTGCAAAGAATGCTAATATCGGTCCCATGATTTGAATGGTATTTGTGCCACAAATGCTAAAAGGTTAGCATGTGTTACCAGTGCCAGGAAAACAAAATAATGGATTGCTGTCATACCTTGTCCATAGACTGCTTACAGGGTAAGTAAACCAATATGTAATTTTGTAATTTGGGTGAACTATCCCTTTAAGTTCAGTCGCATGTATGATTCCTATGTATGACACAGCCTGCGTGGCATGGGCATTCAAAAAACACTGCACACCATTATAACGGAATGTAACGCAAACTTAATATTTTAATTTGCGTGTTAACTGGTAGCTATAAACAAAGTTAAAAAGAAATCAGATTTTGCTGTCCATTTTGTATGCATTTTCTGCTATTCTTGATAAGGTCACCCTAGTGAATGTAAATAAAATATTAAAAACCACTTGAACGCTGAAGTACAAAGAAATCGCAATGCTGACTTAGAGCCATACGGGAGGGCATTCCGCTTAGAATCCAGTGACAAAATAGAAAGCATGCACTGAATAGAAAGTAGCCTAGGCATTCAAGCAGACACCATCATAACCTACCTTTAAATGCCGCGGGGCTTTTAGATAAATAACGTATCCAGTTTAAAAAAAAATGTAAGGCAGCCTATTTGAAGAGAAGAGGACAGTCCACGGCATCACTTTCTTGTTAGGACGACGCATCCATACACCTGCCCCGACTCACAAGAAGGACTGTCTGGAGTGATGAGGGAAGGAGGCGCAGATTGATCGTAAAACAAAATAATAAAAATAAAAGTGCGATTAGTGTTCTCGTATTTTCTATACTGTTCGGTCAAAATTATTGTTGCTACTGAGGATACAATTGTATCATGAAGCAAAAGAGAAAACTGCTACATTGTTGCACGAGATCAGCAGACGGCAGAATAATAGAGACCTCCACACACCGGTATATCGACTGGACTATAATTAGGATACTTGGCGCTACGCTGTATAGAACTCCCTCCTCGTGCATCTCGCAAAGCTCGCCTCATCATATGGAATGTTGCCTTGCCTACTCACCCTCGCCTTGTGATTTTTAGGAGGCGATTTATTCGCAGGTATTTATTTTCAGCAACTATATGTTCGGAATGCCGTCGGGTGTACGCCAAATAAAAATGTGATTCACATTTTAAAAAATGTATAAAACATGTATTAATTCTTCACACTTTCAAACAGTCCATTTATATTTTTCAACGGGGCTATACATTTGGGTGAGATTTTTTTCTCGCCTGAGTAGCCTCGTTTCACTGCCAAAAATAAAATTAAACCATCTAGTGTTCAGCAAAATAACAACACAATGTCAAATACAGGTAGTGTCACGTTCTTCGTCCTCCTCGTCTGAGGAGGAGTAGGAGATATCGGACCAATATGCAGCGTGGTGAGTATTCATATTTATTAGAATACTTTCAAATAAAGAACAAAAAACAATAAACTGACAAAATAAACGAAGACGCAACAGTCCCGAAATAGTGACCACAGGAACAACGTAACAGGAACAATCACCCACAACCCACAATACAAAACAGGCTACCTAAATATGGCTCCCAATCAGTGACAAAGACAAACACCTGCCTCTGATTGAGAACCATATCAGGCCAAACACATAGAAATAGACAAACTAGACAAACAACATAGAATGCCCACTCAGATCACACCCTGACCAAACAAAACATAGAAACATACAAAGCAAACTATGGTCAGGGCGTGACAGGTAGCCTAGACAAATAATTAACATCCAATCACCTTAACCGTTACTCTCTCGCGGGAATTCCACTAACGGTCTGTATGTAGCCAAACGTAGGTGCTGCTCATTCTTTTTGCTCGAAAATTGATAAATGGTTAAAAAAAGTAAGGCCTGTGTCCAAAGAGACACATACCAGCTCTACTGGTAGTACTGCTACTACCAGCAGTACTACACCTGCACCTGTCAATGACACAAGTTGTTCTGCTAACACGAGCACATCCAATGCTAGCATCAGTAATTCTACATTTGTTGTTAGTCCAGCTAGCATGGACACTGACAGTTGTGAATCTGATGCAGCTGAGAGCTACTGCCCCCTTACCCGTGAAAGCACCGAACAACAGACAGGGACGTTGGACCATCGAAGGGGTGCAAATATGATGAGAACTACATTGATTTGGGGTTCACTTATATTGGGAGTAGTCGTGCCTTTCCTCAGCCACAGTATGTTATATGTTCAAAAGTACTATCTCCCAACTTGATGAAACCTTCACTCTTGGCAAGCCACAGGAGTTTTTTGAGCGAAAATTAAGACGACTTTCGAGTAGTAAGACATGTATAAAAGCAACAGATACCACTAATAAGAAGGGGCTAGAAGCGTTTTATATTTTGAGCTACCGAGTGGCAAGGACAGGCAAGCCCCATACTATTGTGGAGGACTTAATTCTTCCTGTTGCCGCGGATATGGCTGGGACAATGCTGGGGGAAAAGGCCAAAAAAACTATACAAAACAATGCTTTCATCAAACAACACTGTTTCACGACACATCAGTGACATGGCAGGAGATGTTTTGAAACAATTACTGCTTCGCATACAAGCCAGTGAATTCTATGTGTTACAGCTGGATGAGTCAACAGATGTGGCGGGCCTGGCAGAGCTCCTGGTATATGCCTGTTACGTATATGGGGGGTCAATTAAGGAAGACATCCTCTTCTGCAAACCACTGGAAACCAGGGCAGCAGGAGAGGATTTTAAAAAAAGTACTGGACAGCTTTGTGACATCAAATGGACTTTGGTGGTCAATATGTGTTGGTATCTGATGGCGCAAAATCCATGAAAGGGAGACATACAGTGGGGAGAACAAGTATTTGATACACTGACAATTTTGCAGGTTTTCCTACTTACAAAGCATGTAGAGGTCTGTCATTTTTATCATAGGTACACTTCAACTGTGAGAGAAGGAATCTAAAACAAAAATCCAGAAAATCACATTGTATGATTTTTAATTAATTAATTAGCATTTTATTGCATGACATAAGTATTTGATACATCAGAAAAGCAGAACTGAATATTTGGTACAGAAACCTTAGTTTGCAATTACAGAGATCATACGTTTCCTGTAGTTCTTGACCAGGTTTGCACACACTGCAGCAGGGATTTTGGCCCACTCCTCCATACAGACCTTCTCCAGATCCTTCAGGTTTCGGGGCTGTCGCTGGGCAATACGGACTTTCGGCTCCCTCCAAAGATTTTCTATTGGGTTCAGGTCTGGAGACTGGCTAGGCCACTCCAGGACCTTGAGATGCTTCTTACGGAGCCACTCCTTAGTTGCCCTGGCTGTGTGTTTCGGGTCGTTGTCATGCTGGAAGACCCAGCCACGACCCATCTTCAATGCTCTTACTGAGGGAAGGAGGTTGTTGGCCAAGATCTCGCGATACATGGCCCCATCCATCCTCCCCTCAATACGGTGCAGTCGTCCTGTCCCCTTTGCAGAAAAGCATCCCCAAAGAATGATATTTCCACCTCCATGCTTCACGGTTGGGATGGTGTTCTTGGGGTTGTACTCATCCTTCTATTCCTCCAAACACGGCGAGTGGAGTTTAGACCAAAAAGCTATATTTTTGTCTCATCAGACCACATGACCTTCTCCCATTCCTCCTCTGGATCATCCAGATGGTCATTGGCAAACTTCAGACGGGCCTGGACATGCGCTGGCTTGAGCAGGGGGACCTTGCGTGCGCTGCAGGATTTTAATCCATGACGGCGTAGTGTGTTACTAATGGTTTTCTTTGAGACTGTGGTCCCAGCTCTCTTCAGGTCATTGACCAGGTCCTGCCGTGTAGTTCTGGGCTGATCCCTCACATTCCTCATGATCATTGATGCCCCACGAGGTGAGATCTTGCATGGAGCCCCAGACCGAGGGTGATTGACCGTCATCTTGAACTTCTTCCATTTTCTAATAATTGTGCCAACAGTTGTTGCCTTCTCACCAAGCTGCTTGGCTATTGTCCTGTAGCCCATCCCAGCCTTGTACAGGTCTACAATTTATCCCTGATGTCCTTACACAGCTCTCTGGTCTTGGCCATTGTGGAGAGGTTGGAGTCTGTTTGATTGAGTGTGTGGACAGGTGTCTTTTATACAGGTAACGAGTTCAAACAGGTGCAGTTAATACAGGTAATGAGTGGAGAACAGGAGGGCTTCTTAAAGAAAAACTAACAGGTCTGTGAGAGCCGGAATTCTTACTGGTTGGTAGGTGATCAAATACTTATGTCATGCAATAAAATGCAAATTAATTACTTAAAAATCATACAATGTGATTTTCTGGATTTTTGTTTTAGATTCCGTCTCTCACAGTTGAAGTGTACCTATGATAAAAATGACAGACCTCTACATGCTTTGTAAGTAGGAAAACCTGCAAAATCGGCAGTGTATCAAATACTTGTTCTCCCCACTGTAGTTGAGTGGTAACGTGCGTGCAAGCAGTTTCTCCCAACGCCACTTGGGTACACTGCAGCATCCACCGAGAGGCTCTTGCTGCGAAAGGAATGCCTGACAGCTTGAAAGATGTATTGGACACGACAGTGAAAATGATTAACTTTGTTAAAGCAAGGCCCCTGAACTCTCGTGTATTTTCTGCACTATGCAATGATATGGGCAGCGACCATGTAACTCTCTTACAACATACAGAATTGCGCTGGTTATCAAGGGGCAAAATATTGACACGTTTTTTTTAAATGAGAGATGAGATTAAAGTTCTTTACTGACCGTCATTTTCCCTTGTCTGACCACTTGCATGATGACGTGTTTCTCACACGACTGGCCTATCTGGGTGATGTTTTTTCTCGCCTGAATGATCTGAATCTAGGATTACAGGGACTCGCCGCAAAATTGAGGATATGATTAAGAAGTTGGCGCTCCTCTCTGTCTGCATTAACAAGGACAACACACAGGTCTTTCCATAATTGTATAATTTTTTTGTGTGCAAATGAACTCAAGCTTACGGACAATGTCAAATGTGATATAGCAAAGCACCTGAGTGAGTTGGGTGCGCAATTACGTGTAACAGTATAACTTTAGACCGTCCCCTCGCCCCGACACGGGCGCGAACCAGGGACCCTCTGCACACATCAACAACAGTCACCCACGAAGCATCGTTACCCATCGCTCCACAAAAGCCACGGCCCTTGCAGGGCAAGGGGAACCATTACTTCAAGGCCTCAAAGCGAGTGACGTAACCGATTGAAACACTATTAGCGCGCACCACTGCTAACTAGCTAGCCATTTCACATCCGTTACACTCACCCCCCTTTCGACCTCCTCCTTTTCCGCAGCAACCAGTGATCCGGGTCAACAGCATCAATGTAACAGTATAACTTTACGGCGTCCCCTCGCCCCGACCCGGGCGCGAACCAGGGACCCTCTGCACACATCAACAACGGTCGCCCACGAAGCATCGTTACCCATTGCTCCACAAAAGCCGCGGCCCTTGCAGAGCAAGGGGAACCACTACTTCAAGGCCTCAAAGCGAGTGACGTAACCGATTGAAATGCTATTAGTGCGCACCACTGCTAACTAGCTAGCCATTTCACATCCGTTACATACGCAGGTACTTTCCCTAACAGATGACACAAACAACTGGATTCGTTATCCCTTTCATGTCCTGCCTTCAGTCTACTTACCAATATCTGAACAAGAGAGTCTCATCAAAATTGCAACAAGCGGTTCTATGAAAATTTAATTTAATCAGAAGCCACTGCCATATTTCTAGATTGGGCTGCGCTCAGAGTATCCTGCCTTGGCAAATCGCACTGTTAAGACACTAATGCCCTTTGCAACCATGTACTGTACCTATGTGAGAGTGGATTCTCGGCCCTCACTTGCATGAAAACTAAATACAGGCACAGACTGTGTGTGGAAAATGATTTAAGACTGAGACTCTCTCCAATACAACCCAACATTGCAGAGTTATGTGCATAATTTCAAGCACACCCTTATCATTAACCTGTGGTGAGTTATTCACAATTTTCGATGAACAAATAAAGTTTTATATGTAAGATGGCTAAATAAAGAGCAAAATGATTGATTACTAATTATATTATTATTTGTGCCCTGGTCCTATAAGAGCTCTTTGTCACTTCCCACGAACCGGGTTGCGGACAAAAACTCACACTCATTCTTATGTTTAATAAATGTATCGTAAAGTGTGTGTGTGGCAGGCTTACAATGATGGCAACAAAACAACATTTGAGAGTGCGCTGACCCTGGTGCTAGAGGGTGTACGCAGCAGGTTGAATGTTTGAAGGGGTACGGGACTATAAAAAGTTTGGGAAGCACTGCTATAGAGAACCCAAAATATGACTGTGGAAATAGTTTTGAAACACATTTTGGGGGTTAACACCTTCATAATTAATTGTGTAATAAACTATACAATTTAATGAATTCCATATCAGCATTTACCATGCCAAAATGTAGAACACACATGACTTTACAATTCAAATCAAAAACGATAATCTTCATAGTCCTCAAACGTTATGAGGTCACAGGTCACACATGGATTGCATGCTCTTGAAATTGTTATAAACTATATGTATGTTCATTTCCACATCACTTTCCACAGGCAGCCAAATTCTGCTAATTTGTCCACTAATTGGTCTTTTGCCCAATTATAGATCTTTTCACATCAGCTCTTTATCAGTGCTGATCTGATTGGTCAAAGTGAAAAAAATATCAGAATTGGACTGCCTGTGTGAACGCAGCCTCTGAAGCCTAAGCAATGCATTCAATTATGACAGAGAAAAGAATGCGCAACTTTGGGACAGAGTTCTCCCTGTGGCTGCGTCCAAATCTGTCATGACTTGAATTGAGGCTCCATAGTGTAACCATCCGTTAGGAATTGCATGGCACCGCTGCCTCCTACCTCCTAATTGTGTGGTCCCGTCCAAGGTCATGGGATTGACTGGGTGAGGGATTTGCTTACAGTGCACACTCTCTATTACTACTAGTGGATCATGCCAAAATTATTTCAGTCCAAACTATCCATCTTCATGAGACCAGGGCTCACCCCTCCACTCTCCGAGGCAAATGGCACCCCTCAAAATAAGACCAGACCACCTTTAACCACTTGGAATGAATGATGATGCTTCTGTCATGGGACTACTGTGCTGTTTAATTGGTATTTATTGTGGGCACGGTTGCAAACTTTAAGTAGACTTTAGTTTAAAAAATTTTTTTTTTTTAACATCATCATAATTGTTTTTTAATTTCATAGATATAATCAAATTCGCTTTTGAAAATAGTGGGATGGAAGGAAGAATTCCTCCCTTGTAAAGCTGATACCAATTATAATGGGTGTGATCCTTTGCATTATAAATGAGCCTCTTTAGCTACAGAGGATTCCTTGGAAGTGGAGTCATACAGAGCTATGTGTGTGAAATTAGCCCCATCTAGTGGATAGCTCTCTCAAAAATAGAATAACAAGCAGTCCAATAGTCCCTACTCATGTATCAAATCAAATAGTATTATATTAGTCACATGTGCCAAATACAACAGGTATAGATAGACCTTACAGTGAAATGCTTACTTACAATCCCTTAATTTCGGGATCGGTGTCCCATCCACGGGACGGTTGAAAAAAAAGATAGAAAAGTAACAAATAATTAAAAAGCAGTAGTAGAATACCGGTTAGTCGAAGTCATTGAGGTAATATGTACATGTAGGTAGAGTTATTAAAGTGACTATGCATAGATAATAACAGAGAGTACTGACAGCGTAAAAGAGGGGGGGGGGGGGGGGGGTTAGACGTTCAGGAGTCTTATGGCTTGGGGGTAGAAGCTGTTTAGAAGCCTCTTGGACCTACACTTAGCGTTCCGGTACCGCTTGCCGTGCGGTAGCAGAGAGAACAGTCTATGACTAGGGTGGCTGGAGCTTTGACACTTTTTAGGGCCTTCCTCTGACACTGCCTGGTATAGAGTTCCTGGATGGCAGGTAGCTTGGCCCCAGTGATGTACTGGGCCATACGCACTACCCTCGGCCTCTGGCCGAGCAGTTGCCATACCAGGCAGTGATGCAACCAGTCAGGATGCTCTCGATGGTGCAGCTGTAGATCATTTTGAGGATCGGAGGACCCCATGCCAAATATTTTCAGTCTCCTGAGGGGGAATAGGTTTTGTCGTGCCCTCTTCACAACTGTCTTGGTGTGCTTGGAACATGTTAGTTTGTTGGTGATGTGGACACCAAGGAACTTGAAGCTCTCAACCAAACCACTACAGCCCTGTCAATGAGAATGGGGGCGTGCTCGGTCCTCCTTTTGCTGTAGTCCACAATCATCTCCTTTGTTGTCTTGGACAGCTATGTTTGTGCAATGTGTTCACAATGATCACATTAGCATATTGGTATATAGCTATAAACCGAGATAGTCCTACACTTACCCATTACCCCCACACAATGAATTTGAGACTGTTGTCCTTGGAAATGTTCTATTCCTTTGTATACAATTGCTCAATATGCAAATACAAGATGACTTGGGGCCATACAGTGTTCTCTGAATTCCTGCATAAGGTTGCAAAGGGAGGGTATAATACTGGAAACTTTCAAAGTTTACCAGTAAACTACAGTGCCAGCATTTTAATATCTTTCAGGGATTTGATGTAATCTATCACAAAACATCTAGTGGCCCTTTTGGATACTTCCGATTATCACAGATGTCTGTATTTATATCTGGCCCTTGTGGCCTTATCACATGTAAAATATATGAAATAATTTAATAAAATGAAAATAGAATGACAAAGCTGTAAAACATTATCCTAAATATAAATTAATAACATAGTGAATACCATTGGTCTTTAATATGAAGGTTTCAGCATGAAATATCCTTTATATTTTTTTTTACACACATTTCTTTTACTATGTCAATATGCATTTGTGTCAATGTTTTGGCGTCATTCTGGTGGAATTTGTGAAAAAAGTCAATAGTTAAAAAAGTTGCAGAGTTAATAGAAAATAATTTAAAAAAATTATTAGATACTTTTTTCATTAATTATGCTATTTTCCTCTTGAACCATTGGGGAGAAAAAGTGATAAAAAAAAAAGGTATTCAAATTTAAATGACCAAAGTTACAATATATTGCCATTGATTTGCTGTTAATTACCAACGTTTATAATCGTTTGCAACCCCATTCCTGCATCAACAAAAGATCCAGCCTGCAATAGCATGTCTCACACCATTTCCATTGTGAAAAACCATGCAGCATTTAATGTCAGATTTGACATATGTTCATTTTGTTTGGAGTGATAACTGATGGGCTACAACAAAGGTGCATGAATTGAGGAGAAAACTGAAGTGAAGAGGAAATTCCGCCAACATAAAACCAACGACTTTGTGGCTTTAGCATATATTTAGTCACCATCCTCCTCCACACCACATAAATACACATACAGTAAACAATATGTACACACATGTCACACCCTGACCTTAGAGAGCCGTTTTATTTTTCTATTTGGTTATGTCAGGGTGTGATGTGGGGTGGGCATTCTAGTTTCTTTATTTATATGTTCTCTATTTCTTTGTTTTTGGCCGAGTGTGGTTCCCAATCAGAGGCAGCTGTCTATCGTTGTCTCTGATTGGGAATCATACTTAGGCAGTCCTTTTTCCCTCTTTAATTTGTGGGTTCTTATTTTTGCATTGGTTGTTATTTTGCCCTGCAGAACGCCACGTTCGTATTTTGTTTTGTTGTTGTCGGTGTTCATTAAATAAATAAATAGAATGAACACGTACCACACTGCGCTTTGGTCCACTTCTTCCCATGACGATCGTGACAACACATTTTTTCTTTCCCCTAAACAGAGAGGTGAATCCAAAAGCCAGGGGGTCGAAACACGTATAAACATCAACAAAGATTCAAGCAACTTTAATTGACTTACTTACTTCCGAGGGTGGTAACCCAAGCCCAATGAGCGAAGACCATGACACCCTTGCCCGAACTGTCCTACAATCCAAGAAGATGCAAACCGCAAATACTGGACAATGACGCCCTTCTAGGGAAGGCCACAGGCGAAAAGCCATAGGCTCCATGATGCGACAATGGGAGAAAAAAGTACAGGAAGTGTAACAATGATGCTGGGAGTCAGGAAGCAGATGGTGAGTTTAATAATAATGATAATCGATCGATACAAAACAAGAGCCGCGTCTGGGACAGGAACACAGAACCAATACTGACTGAAGAGTGATGCTAGAGAGTGCTAGATAAAGGGGGTGTAATCAGGGTAGTGATGGAGTCCAGGTGTGCCTAATGATGGGGCGCAGGTGTGCGTAATGAGGGTTGCCAGGTGTGCGTAATGATTGGTTGCCAGGACCGGTGGTTAGTAAACCGGCTACGTCGAGCGCCAGAGCAGGAGTAGATGTGATAGTACCTCCCCTCTGACGCGCGGCTCCAGCCGCAGGACGACGCCGGCCAGGGGAACGGTCCCGAGGGCGAGTTGTGGGCCGGTCCGGATGGCAAAAGTGGAAATCTCGGATGGTGTTGGGATCTAGAATGTCGTCCACCGGAACCCAACACCGCTCCTCTGGACCAGTCCACTAGGTACTGGAGCCAACCCCCACAACGTTGGATATCCAGGAGGGATGTGATGGCATAGGCGTTGCTTCCCCCGATGTCCAGGGGAGGCAGAGGGGTGTCGTACGAGACGGCTTCAGCCAGGGCACCAGGAACCACAGGCCTGGGGAGGGAAACATGAAAAGAGGGTGAGATCCGGTAGTTAGTGGGGAGCTATAATCTATATGTCACCTCGTTGACCCTCCGGAGAACCGTGAGCGGCCTCAAAACCGGGATGATCGCCAGACACAATCACCAGATTGGAACACGGGAGCCTTACTGCGGTGGCGATCCACCTGCTCCTTCTGGCGGCGGACAGTGCGCTGGAGCCTTACGTCGCCATTGCCCCAAACCGCTTCTGCATGCCTGAACCACTAGTCCACCACAGGAGCTTCGGTCTGGTTGATAATGAATGGGAAGGAATGGGCCCACTGCCCCTGCCGGCCTGGCAGTGCATCCTCAGGAACCTCCCCAGCTCCTGGTTCATCCTCTCCACCTGCCCGTTAGACTGAGGCCGATGCCCGGAAATGAGGCTGACCATGACCCCCAGCTTCTCCATGAAGGCTTTCCATTCTCGTGACATGAATTGGTGGCCACGGTCGGAGACGTTGTCCTCCGGAATTTGGTATGGTATGGCTATTATTAGACTTAGCTACTGCAGGTCTATTAAGGCAGTGCTCACCGGTGCTCCAACTATCTCCAACAGTTGAACTTGAGGTGAGGAGGAATGTTTTAGGCCTACCAGAGTTACTTCTTAAATGTAACAATATAATGCTTATCTTTATTTAAAAAATACTTGGATTGAAAATGTATGTATTAGCCTCCTCCTGTACGCCTGTCTGTATAATAGTAGCCTATCTGAAAATGATCAAGAATGCGTGTTGGTGTCAGGAACGTGGGGCCGGCATATCTCTATCTTTCTCTCAAGGGCTAGGCCTAAACTTCTCTTCCTTTATATGTACTTTTTAAATATTCATATACAGTGGATGCCTTGGCCTATCAGCCTATATGCATGCAATGCCCTGATGCATTTAGCGCTCAAATCTCTGACAGTGGATTATTATTGTTTTAGGAAAGTAAAAACCAATTAAACAATAGGCTATATCTTTTCAAATATGCCACACATCGAAACACAATAAATCGTTTTTGGGTAATTTGTTATAGGAAGTTTTTAAGGGCACATAAGTAAATGGATAATTATTGCCAAATTCACTTGTTTATTGTGGTGGCATGTAGCCTAGTGGTTAGAGTGTTGGACTAGTAACCAAAAGGTTGCAAGATCAAATCCCAGAGCTGACAAGGTAAACAAGGTAAAAATCTGTTGTTCTGCCCCTGAACAGGGCAGTTTACCCACTGTCACCGAAAATAAGAATTTGTTCTTAACTGACTTGCCCGGTAAAATAAAAAATTGATGGCGCTGGCAGCACCCAGTTGGAGGTTTCTATATATTCTTGGATCTGAACAGGTCTCTCGGATCCGAACCAGCACGGGTCTGTTTGTCCACAGGCCTTTTCAGAGCGGGTCTCACTGTTCTCGGGTCCATTTGGAACAGGTCTCCATTTACAAATAAATAATTTATGCATATCGGGTCAGGTGGGAAAGCCAATGATCCATTTTCGAACAGGTCCAACTTTTTGGATCCATGAAGACATCTACCCTGCACACTATCCTCCTCAGCCTCCAGGGCTGCGCTGTAGGTTGGCCGACCCTTCTTACCTCCCTTAAGACTGCTTCCCTACAGCTTTGGCCTGGTTCAGAGGTATAGTCTGAGTTTTGGCAGACTGCTGCGTTGCCGGGGACCTCAGTCCCCCAAGGAAAGCTTGTTGCCCCTCCCAGCTGTGAGACTGGGGCGAGTTGCAGGAACCAATAGGCTGCTACGGGGTCTGCAGGGCAGGCAGAAGTTGAAGGCTTTGCCTTCCTTTTTGCCCAAGTCACACTTTTGTTGCATAGTGGCGACTGTGGGCCCGAACAACTCCCTGGGTGTCACAGGGGAAACCAGTAGGTCCACTTTTTCCTTTGTCTGTTAAGCTTGATAAGATCAGCGCCCTTTCTTCCACCACCTCTAGGCTCATGATATGACCACAACCTTGGATGGCACTACGGGAGGCAAGGGGTTTCAGGTCTGTAATCCCAAACATCTGGGTCTAGGGTGTCTTCCAGGTGCTTCTCCACCTCCTCCAGGAACTAAAGAAGTCACATTGAGAGCTCTAATTGCTTGGGCTGAGGTCTTGCACATCTTCTGAAAAACGGAGCCAGTAAAGCGCTCCACCATCCCAGGGAGTGAAGCGCTGGTGTCATTAGTAACTAACGTGCTAACAAAATATAAATGGAAAAAACAAAACCTGTAACAGTGGTACCCTTAGCAAGAATATTGCTTATGAGGGGTTTTCCCCACAAGCTCTTAGCTTCCCTGAGGCAAGCTGGTACTGCAGGGAGCTGTTCTTTTATCGGGGCTGAATGGGACGAAAGTCTCTTCCCACCATATAGGTCCTTTGACGGGCCCTAACGGGCCACTCCATGCCAAGTCTGGCCACGCGCCCACTTGCAGACACGAGGGAGCCAAAATTATACTGGAGGAGGTGCAGCTCCCATGCTCTTGGGGTCATCAGGTCTGCGAGAGGGAGGGAGAATGGGGACTGATGACTATCTCGAGGATATCCGTGAGATTAATTCCATCATCATCCTCGTCAGACCCTAACTTGCCTCCCCTGACATTACGTTGTCAGACAGTGAGGGGAGAGGGTCAAGGCTATTCATGACCTCACACCAACTGGGCTCGGTTGTGGAGAGTTGAGCCTCAGCTGTCGCTGTTGGCTAGGGGGCAGGAGGGGCCATCAAGATAGAAGCACTTTTAGGCCTCCTCTTCAGACAGGCTCTCATCAGCAGTCTGCAGTGCTCACAGTACTCAGGGTCCCCGAGCACCTCTTGGGCATGTTCCTTAACCAAGCAGTTAATGCATAGAGGGTGGGAATCTTTCCCCGCAATCATGGAGCCCCAAACACAAAATGTTTGGGGCTACGCTTGTCCTGGGACGGGATAGCAGTGGCCATTGTGAGGAACAAGGCTTGCAAGGGGAACCGAGCAAAGCCTGTTGTAAGAACAATGTATAGACGTGTAGGCTGGTGGCTAGCAAATAGTAGCTTGTGTAAACAGCATACAAAGCTAGCTAGTTAGGAGCCTTGCAGCTACAGTTGAAGTCGGAAGTTTACATACACTTAGGTTGGAGTCATTAAAACTCGTTTTTCAACCACCACAAATTTCTTGTTAACAAACTATAGTTTTGGCAAGTCGGTTAGGACATCGACTTTGTGCATGACACAATAAATTTTTCCAACAATTGTTTAGACAGATTATTTCACTTATAATTCACTGTATCAGAATTCCAGTGGGTCAGACATTTACATACACTAAGTTGACTGTGCCTTTAAACAGCTTGGAAAATTCCAGAAAATGATGTCATGGCTTTAGAAGCTTCTGATAGGCTAATTGAAATCATTTGACATCATTTGAGTCAATTGGAGGTGTACCTGTGGATGTATTTCAAGGCCTACCTTCAAACTCAGTGCCTCTTTGCTTGACATCATGGGGAAATCAAAAGAAATCAGCCAAGACATCAGAAAAAGAATTGTAGACCTCCACAAGTCTGGTTCATCCTCCGAGCAATTTCCAAACGCCTGAAGGTACCACGTTCATCTGTACAAACAATAGTACGCAAGTATAAACACCATGGGACCACACAGCCGTCTTACCGCTCAGGAAGGAGACGCGTTCTGTCTCCTAGAGATGAACGTACTTTGGTGAGAAAAGTGCAAATCAATCCCAGAACAATAGCAAAGGACCTTGTGAAGATGCTGGAGGAAACAGGTACAAAAGTATCTATATCCACAGTAAAACAAGTCCTATGTCGACATAACCTGAAAGGCCGCTCAGCAAGGAAGAAGCCACTGCTCCAAAACCGCCAGAAAAAAGCCAGACTACGGTTTGCAACTGCACATGGGGACAAAGACCGTACATTTTTGAGAAATGTCCTCTGGTCTGATGAAACAAATATAGAACTGTTTGGCCATAATGACCATCGTTATGTTTGGAGGAAAAAGGGGGATGCTTGCAAGCCGAAGAACACCATCCCAACTCTGAAGCACGAGGGTGGCAGCATCATGTTGTGGGGGTTCTTTGCTGCAGGAGGGACTGGTGCACTTCACAAAATACATGGCATCATGAGGTAGGAAAATTATGTGGATATATTGAAGCAACATCTCAAGACATCAGTCAGGAAGTTAAAGCTTGGTCGCAAATGGGTCTTCCAAATGGACGATGACCCCAAGCATACTTCCAAAGTTGTGGCAAAACGGCTTAAGGACAACAAAGTCAAGGTATTGGAGTGGCCATCACAAAGCCCTGACCTCAATCCTACAGAAAATGTGTGGGCAGAACTGAAAAAGCGTGCGTGAGCAAGGAGGTCTACAAACCTGACTCAGTTACACCAGCTCTGTCAGGAGGAATGGGCCAAAATTCACCCAACTTATTGTGGGAAGCTTATGGAAGGCTACCCAAAATGTTTGACCCAAGTTAAACAATTTAAAGGCAATGCTACCAAAAACGAATTGAGTGTATGTCAACTTCTGACCCACTGGGATTGTGATGAAAGAAATAAAAGCTGAAATAAATCATTCTCTCTACTATTATTCTGACATTTCACATATTTAAGATAAAGTGGTGATCCTAACTGATTTAAGAAACTGAATTTTTACTGGGATTAAATGTCAGGAATTGTGAAAAACTGAGTTTAAATGTATTTGGCTAAGGTGTATGTTAACTTCCGACTTCAAATGTAACAGCCAACAATATTGAGCGCCGCATAAAGCCATAGCCACAAGGCTAGTGGGGCATTAGCTTTCTAGCAGCTTCTCATGGTGAAGGTGTGCGGTGGCTAGCTCAGTGCTGGCTGAAGGGAAAAAAACACTTGGGGATAGAGTTAGCCTTTTTAAGATAGAATTCTCCAGTGAACAACGGTGCCGTGAGGGCTGATACAGACGATCGAGTTTACACTAAAACCTCTTGGCCTTTCAGCATATAAGTACCCTCTAGAGAACGTTGCCTGGGTGTCTTCTTTAGCATACTGTATGCATTAGATGCATATCAACCTGCAAGGTGCGCAAACATGCTTGATAAATAAATGATTAATACATAGTGCATAAACTATTGTAAAGGATTAATTGCATGAATAAATATTAATGGCAATATATACCTTTAAAAAAATAAAAACAGTTATTTGTTTAGATTGTCAAAGACATGTTTTGTATAATTCTACAAAGCCCCGGGAAAAACGTAGCCCTATAGACTATTTTCGTTTCCCCTTAAAATAAAAACATTAGTGTAATCCATTTGATCAACTTTATTTGTAGATTTGATTAGTGATAGAGTTAAAGTAATTGTTGAGGTCCAGTTACACCTTCTTTTGACAAAGTCGAAAGAAAAAAAGGTGATAATAATAATATAACCAGCCAGGTGTGCAGGTGAAATGATTTGCTGTATTCCTAAAGAAAAGCACCAGTGCATTACAAATTGTAAAGGATTAATTGCATAAATACATATTTGTGGAAATATATTCATCACAAGATATAAAAACAGTAATTTGTTGATTGTATCAGACACTGTATTGTGCCCTTATACCCGGCCCTTTACACATGAATCAATCCCGTCTTCTCTTTATGCTTCGGGTCCACAGTCAGCACACAGCTTCAGTGCTTTGTGTGATCAAGTTCCACAAACAAATCGGTTGCACTTTACACCGTTTTCATGGGCCTTGTTTCGTGTGCACCTACCGACTTGACATTGTGTCTTATTTTTCCCGAGTGGGAGCTGTGGTGCTTGGGGGAAAGGGAGAATAGGACCTACTGCCTTGGCGGCCTGCTTAGCGGCTGTAGCTACTTTCTTGGCGTTCATGTGGTTCTCACGAAGCTCAGATGTCAGATCCAGTGGGATGCATGGTGCTGAAGATACACACACTCTTATTTATTTTACACCTGTACACCATGAGTGTCGCTTTACCACTCTCCGTCACTGATGTGGAGTACTGTATGTTGTTTTGCGCAGAGGGGGGCAGCTCCCGCCTTTGTTTGTTCACTGTTCCGAGCAGGCTTGTCTTCTTTGCAATCATCTTGTCTCCCAGGGAAATTGATTTGAAGACGACATCCATCTACGACAGAATAGCATATTGTACTTTTACATTTATTATGTTACTAGTTTTTGCTTAGTAGCCAGAGCAATGCTGCGGTGTGAGTGAGTGGTCATGTGCTGAATGCATGGACAGCACGGATATTCTTGGAAGAAGTGGAATTTGGAGAAAGCTGCACCTCTTGAATTTTGAGAGTTATTTTACAAAGGTAAGTGTCATAGAAACGGCAGAATATGGTATTTCAGATACTCTATAGAAATTACAATGTTTTACCTGCATGTGACTATAAAGGAGGATTTGATAAAACTGCTCCTTTACCTGCATCTGTCAATTACAAGATGCGCCCATCTCTTCATTTACAATTTGACAACTCATATTGTCACTCATCAGATTAATGTCAATGTAATCTTGTCTACAGACTGACTCTTATTATGTGTGAAATTAGTTTTGGTGTAGTTTAGATGGGCCAGCTGTGCAGGCTAACTGGCATCGTTTGTTTCCCACACATCAACTTGGATAGCGTCAAGGATATGTGTTTCATTATTCTAAAGACCTACTGCATCACATAGCATCTTTTCGTTTCCCTTAGAAAATCTTAGATTAGTAATAGAGTTACAGTAAATAAAATAGTCCTGTAACAGCTTATTGTTACGAAGTAAAACATAAAAGAGCATGGTATCAACCTGCAAGCCATGCGGTCAAATTATTAACATGAGACGCCAACGCTGATAAATAGGCATAACACAAACTTACCATTACACTATTGTTTTTCTATATTAAATCAACCTCTTCACCCTCAACATTCAGTTAGGCCTAATTACAATTAGATTGTGCATTAACTTGCGCAATTATCGCCCATTCTATCCATGTGTCATTCATTCAGTGGGCTGGCATCAGTTGCTTCACTGGATATAGTCAAGGATTTGTTTTGCGTTATTCTAAAGGCCTACTGCAACATGTAGCATGTTTTCGTTTTCCCTTACAATAAATTTGATAAATAATAGAGTTATAGTAAATAAAACAGTCCCATAACAGCTTATTGTTACGAAGTAAAACATAAAAGAGAACGGTATCAACCGCAAGGCGTGCGGTCAAATGATGTGCTGCTGATAAATAGGCATAACAAACTCCTCGTTACACTATTGACTTTCTAAATTAAATCAACCTCTTCACCCTCCTCATCATTCTTGGCAGATTAAGTTAGGAATAGGTGTTAAAAAAAAACTGGTAAAAGGGCAATAAATACTTTCTGTTTGTGATTGATAAATTCTGACAAATAAGCAGTGTAAAATACAAACATTTAGGAAAAGTCAGGAAGGAGCAGTTGAGCTTTTTTTTTGGCAAAATCAAATGTCAGTGGCTGTTGGTTTATGGCGGTTCTAGTGTTAACGCAACGGGGGAACGCAGGTTCAACTAGAAGAGAGAAGGGAGCTATGCTAATGAAGTGCCTCTCTGCAAGCTAGCCAAGTTAGCCTTACAGCGTGGGCTAACCAGGTCTAAATAGCTAGCTACCAACAGAGACTGAGAAGTAGAAAAGGAATTTCTACACGAAAACAAAACCGCCCGGTTAATACTTAACCTCTCGACATGGTTTGAAGACCTACACTGCAGCGATATCCATCACGGTTCACTTGTGAGCAGTTAACCCTTGTTAAGGGTCAAAAATGACCTGCCAATATGTTTAACAACAGAGAAAACCCCCTAAATGATATTTTTTCAACTTGAAATTTGATGACTTTTCCAAGAGTGACCCCAACATTAGAAAAAGTGAAACATCGCCTTTGTTCATATTTCCATGTAAGCTGTACACCACCAGGGTACAAATATTGTCTTAGGGTCATTTTTGACCCGGCAGTTATAAAATCATTTGCACACCACAAAAACCACAAAGACACACACATACACACAATGAGAAATTGAGATTATGTGCGCTACTGATTGAACTCAGCCAGCAGCTCCTGAAGAGGAAGATCACCATGGTTGGCACAGTTAGAAAGAACAAGCCTGAGCTCCTCCATGCACTCCTCGCAACAAGGGGGAGAGAGGCTTTCTCATCAAAGTTTGCCTTCACCCCCACACCCACTCTAGTTTCTTAACTCCCAAAGAGGGAGAAGAATGTGGTCCTCATGAGTACACTGCTCAAACCGGCTGAGATTAGGGATTGTGAACACAGGAAGCCAGCCATTATCCTGTACTACAACCACAACAAAGGAGGCGTGGATGACCTGGACAAGGTGATTGGAATTTACAGCTGCAGGAGTATGACTGCCCGCTGGCCACTGGTCATCTTCCATTACATCATTGATGTGTCCTCATACAATGCTTTTGTGATATGGAAAAAGATCAACCCAACCTGGATGCCTGATACAAGAGGAGGGTGATCCTGGAGCAGCTGGGAAAGGCACTTGTAATCCCACACATTCAAAGAAGGGAGCGCCTCGCCCACACAGCAGTCTCTGCAGCGCTTGTAAAAGCTGTTCAGGGGGCTGAATCTTGTCCTGATCCACCTGAGGCTGCAGCTGGGGCAGGCAAGAGGAGGAGATTGTCACGACTTCTAGAAGACTAGTATTTTGTAGTTGAATTTCTCATTGTACAGTATATAAGAATATATCACTATGTTGTCAAAAAAGTTCAAGACTGTTATTGTTTCGCTTCAATAAAATGCATTCAAAACTACTTTCTGCACATTTCTGCTACTTTCTTAGGCTATACAAGTGCTATCTCTTGCAAAGCAATTCATGTTTACACCTATGCAGTACCTTTAGCAATAATAATAATAATAATAAACCTCTACTTTAGTAAATAAAACAATTATGACAGGTATGTTGTAATAAAAATGAGTGGTGTCCACTGATTAAATGCAGTCTTTATGCATTGTGAAAAGGGAAAACCCAGACATTTGCAAAGTTTGTGATGAATGACAGGTTGTTTCTTCATTCGAAATAGATTTGGGGTATAAAATTCAATTTTAGGGGTTTAGTTTTAGGTTTTTATTTTAGGGGTTTAGTGAAGGCGGGTCATTTTTATAGAATGACCCACCTTCACTAAATATAGAGTATACAGAATGTTAAGACTACACAAGCGTTAAGCGGTAAAACAGGTATCCAGTTGATATGAGGAGAGCTAGAGTAGTGACACTTCGTGAGGAAGAGAAGCAAGAACAACCAGAGGATGGGAGAGGGGCTCCTTTTAAGGAAGTGAGGGTCTCACCTCATTCGCCACTCTACCTGTCTGTCTCCAACAGATGCTTTTGATAGGTACTTTCCGAGAGTAAGCTGTCCTTAGCGAAACACCACATGTGAGATATCGAAAACAAACAATTGAAATAGAGTAGCAATGCTCAGATAGAACTTTTATGGATACAAAATTGTGAACTTTGTGCAAATTATTAAATGTACAGAGTGTTCTCTGGAATTTTTGCCTTTCTACTGTAGTTGGTCAAGGAAATGCATAAACTGAAATGACCTTTTAGAAAATCAGCACTCTCATATCCTCTGAAATGACAGAATAGTTTCATCCTCTTTTTTATGCCACTGCCCTCATGTTGCACCATAATTCTGGCAGTGGGCACTGTATTTTTGTATTTACTAAAAAGGCCATTATCCCTGCTTAATGTCACGTTAAAAGCTATACTGGGTTCTTGTTTTAGGGCACTGGCGTCACATGCCTCTGTGTTTAGTAGCTGGTGTTCACCACCGATGACCGTGCAGCCTTGGATCACAAATGAGCTGGAGCCTGAAATGTCAATGTTTTTGTTTGATGGGAGGGTGGGAGGGAGAGGGACAGAGATAGAGAAACATAGAAGGGGGGGGGACAAAAGAGAGAGATAATGCTTGACTGGTTGCTATCCCAGACACCCTTGACCCACTCCAATTCACATACTACCCCAACAGATCCACAGATGACGCAATCTCTATTGCACTCCACACTGCGCTCACCCACCTGACGAGCCGCCCCCAGGTGGTGAGGGTAGGCAACAACACATTTGCCACACTGACCTTCAACACAGGTGCCCTTCAGGGGTGTGTGTTTAGTCCCCATCTGTACTCCCTGTTTACCCACGACTGTGTGGTAGCGCACAACTCCAACACCATCATCAAGTTTGCTGACGGCACAACGGTGGTAGGACTGATCACCAACGTCGATGAGGCAGCCTATAGGGAGGAGGTCAGAGACCTGGCAAAGTTCTACAACTGCACCACTGAGAGCATCTTGACTGGCTGCATCATAGCTTGTTACAGCAACTGCAAGGCACCCGGCCGCAAGGCGCTACAAAGGGTGGTGAGTACGGCCCAGTACATCACTGGGGCTGAGCTCCCTGCCATCCAGGACCTCTATACCAGGCGGTGTCAGAGGAAGGCCCAAAACTATTTAAAAGACTCCAACCTCACATGCCATAGACTCTTCTCTGTGCTACTATATGGCAAGCGGTACCAGCGCACCAAGTCTGGAACCAACAGGACACTGAACAGCTTCTACCCCAAGCCATAAGATTGCTAAACAAGGGTGCTAAATAGCTAATCAAATGGCTACCCAGACTACCTGCATTGACCCTTTTTTGAACTAACTCTCTTGCACTGACTCTGCACACACACTGGACTCTACCCACACATACTTATACTGACACCCCAACACACACAAACACATACACTACATACGCTCACACACACACATAGCATGCGCACACATGCATATTGATGCCACATACACACACACTTAAACACAGTAGAGGTGCGTGGGTAAAATCTCTGGGGAAGCCAAGCCAGGAAAAGTAAAGCCATATTACAACCTACTGTATGTGTTGTGATAATTGCGTTGTTTGCTCTATAACCTGTTAGTTCATATGCCTTGAGACCGTGATATATAGGCCTAAGACCGAGACAGTAAGAAGACACAGTGGCAGAAAAAAATTCAACCACACATTTGTTTCATCACAAAACCAGAGAGCACAAAGCATATTGCACGTAACAAACAGTTACATGGGCTACAGCATGGTCAAGCAAGTTAATGTTTCCGACATTTTCAGACTACTAAACAACTATGAATTTAGAACCACAGAGTTACCGCAAGTCACAAAGAAAACAGGAGCTGCCTCCACTACTCCAGCAACATTTCAACTTCAAAATTTCAACATCATCAAATCACCTATGCTTATTCTCCTACAGTGATAACTAAAATATACCAAAAACATTTGAGTCCAATCACTGTAAGCTAAATATGTGGCTGTCAATGGTTCGGATTTCTGTGTGTGTGTGCGTGTGCGTGTGTGCGCGTGTGTCTGTGGAAGTACAAAAACATGTTGACTCACCCTACTTGTAGAGAAACACAAATGACATCCTTGTCTCTTTCATGTTGACGAAAGGGTCTATGACTCTGTCATACAGTACACGCTTTTATTTTTGGTTGTCCTAGACCTAGGCTACCTGACTAAAATGGTTGCTCTCTAGCCTAACTTCCATTCATGGGCAACGTTAGCTAGTTAACATTAGCCTTCTACGTCTAGCTACATATTGAACTTCCATCGTCTCAGGCCAGGGGCACAATGTATGAATTTAGGTTTGGATCAGAATCACTGTTATAATCATTGGCCAGTATGGAGAATTAAATAAAACCATAAGTCCAAATCCCTAGCTCTATCCATGGATAATTTAGGAAAGGACCAACTTTAGCTAGCTAGCAACCGAAGGGCAACAACACAACAAGATGCAACAATTCAAGTTGTTTCTGTCAATTAAGTATTGTTCTTGATGTGATGTGATTGGATTGAAGCCAAATTCAAACTGAATTCCCTTGACACTTTTTTTTGGTGCTCCAGGACTATTCACAGTTGAGCTCACTCAGTTTAGCTCAATGCTGATTGGCTATTATTTAATCGTTTTTTTTTAATCAAGGGAGGCCAAATGCTCGCTGGCTTCCCTTGCATTCAATTTTACAGGCAGCAACAATGTTATACTCTTTTTGACCAGACAGCATCAGATAGATGGCCTACACATACAGAGATAGAGAGGTGCTGTTTCACTCACCCGGATGCTTTCTCTGTAGATATACAGTAGATATACAAAAGTATGTGGACACCCATTCAAATTATTGGATTCGGCTAGTTCAGCCACACCTGCTGCTGTCAGGTGTATAAAATCGAGCAGCCATGCAATCTCCATAGACAAACAGTGGCAGAAGTATGGCCTTACTGAAAAGCTTAGTGACTTTCAACGTGGCACCATCATAGGATGCCACCTTTCCAACAAGTCAGTTCATAAATATTTCTGCCCTGCTAGTGCGGCTTGGCAGGGTCATGTTTCGGAGGACGCATGGCTCTCGACCATCGCCTCTCCCGAGTCCGTACAGGAGTGGCCGTGATGGGACAATACAATACGAAATTGGGGGAAAAAAGGGGTGAAAAGTTAAAAATTTAAATCTACCCTGCTAGAGCTGCCCTGGTCAACTGTTAGTGGTGTTATTGTGAATCGGAAACGTCTAGGAGCCACAACCGCTCAGCTGCGAAGTGGTGTTCCACACAAGCTCACAGAACGGGACTGCCAAGTGCTGAAGCTCGTAGTTCGTAAAAATCGTATGTCCTCGGTTGCAACACTCACTACCAAGTTCCAAACTCATGAACTGTTCATTGGGAGCTTCATGAAACGGGTTTCCATGGCCGAGCAGCCGCACACAATCCTAAAATCACCATGTGCAATGCCAAGCGGCGGTTGGATTGGTGTAAAGCTCTCTGCCATTGGACTGGAGCAGAGGAGGAAAATTATGAAACACAGAAAGACAAAAGTTACATTATTTTATGTTTTATTTCTTGGTACATTATTTGGGGAAGCCTGGCTTCCATTGGCACCTATGAACACACACCAGTGCTCTCTAACACACACACACACAAGCTTTCACACTCACCACTTGAGTGCTACTGCTCCACATACACTGCTGCTACAACTCAGTCTGTTATCTATCCTGTTTCCTAGTCACTTTACCCCTACCTACAGTATACAGTGGGGAGAACAAGTATTTGATACACTGCCGATTTTGCAGGTTTCCCTACTTACAAAGCATGTAGAGGTCTGTAAGTTTTATCATAGGTACACTTCAACTGTGAGAGACGGAATCTAAAACAAAAATCCAGAAAATCATATTGTATGATTTTTAAGTAATTAATTTGCATTTTATTGCATGACATAAGTATTTGATACATCAGAAAAGCAGAACTTAATATTTGGTACAGAAACCTTTGTTTGCAATTACAGAGATCATACGTTTCCTGTAGTTCTTGACCAGGTTTGCACACACTGCAGCAGGGATTTTGGCCCACTCCTCCATACAGACCTTCTCCAGATCCTTCAGGTTTCGGGGCTGTCGCTGGGCAATACAGACTTTCAGCTCCCTCCAAAGATTTTCTATTCGGTTCAGGTCTGGAGACTGGCTAGGCCACTCCAGGACCTTGAGATGCTTCTTACGGAGCCACTCCTTAGTTGCCCTGGCTGTGTGTTTCGGGTCGTTGTCATGCTGGAAGACCCAGCCATGACCCATCTTCAATGCTCTTACTGAGGGAAGGAGGTTGTTGGCCAAGATCTCGCGATACATGGCCCCATCCATCCTCCCCTCAATACGGTGCAGTCGTCCTGTCCCCTTTGCAGAAAAGCATCCCCAAAGAATGATGTTTCCACCTCCATGCTTCACGGTTGGGATGGTGTTCTTGGGGTTTTACTCATCCTTCTTCTTCCTCCAAACACGGCGAGTGGAGTTTAGACCAAAAAGCTCTATTTTTGTCTCATCAGACCACATGACCTTCTCCCATTCCTCCTCTGGATCATCCAGATGGTCATTTGCAAACTTCAGACGGGCCTGGACATGCGCTGGCTTGAGCAGGGGAACCTTGCGTGCGCTGCAGGATTTTAATCCATGACGGCGTAGTGTGTTACTAATGGTTTTCTTTGAGACTGTGGTCCCAGCTCTCTTCAGGTCATTGACCAGGTCCTGCCGTGTAGTTCTGGGCTGATCCCTCACCTTCCTCATGATCATTGATGCCCCACGAAGTGAGATCTTGCATGGAGCCCCAGACCGAGGGTGATTGACCATCATCTTGAACTTCTTCCATTTTCTAATAATTGCGCCAACAGTTGTTGCCTTCTCACCAAGCTGCTTGCCTATTGTCCTGTAGCCCATCCCAGCCTTGTGCAGGTCTACAATTTTATCCCTGATGTCCTTACACAGCTCTCTGGTTTTGGCCATTGTGGAGAGGTTGGAGTCTGTTTGATTGAGTGTGTGGACAGGTGTCTTTTATACAGGTAACGAGTTCAAACAGGTGCAGTTAATACAGGTAATGAGTGGAGAACAGGAGGGCTTCTTAAAGAAAAACTAACAGGTCTGTGAGAGCCGGAATTCTTACTGGTTGGTAGGTGATCAAATACTTATGTCATGCAATAAAATGCAAATTAATTACTTAAAAATCATACAATGTGATTTTCTGGATTTTTGTTTTAGATTCCGTCTCTCACAGTTGAAGTGTACCTATGATAAAACTTACAGACCTCTACATGCTTTGTAAGTAGGAAAACCTGCAAAATCGGCAGTGTATCAAATACTTGTTCTCCCCACTGTATGTACATAGCTACCTCAATTACCTCGTACTCCTGCACATTGACTCGTTACTGGTACTCCCTGTATATAGCCATGTATTTGTACTTGTATTTGTATTTGTTATTGTTATTTATTTGTTATTCACTGTAACTATTTCAATTTTAAAATATATATTTTGTATCTTTAACTCTGCATTGTTGGAAACAGATCTGTAAGTAAGCATTTCACTGTTAGTCTACACCTGTAGTTTACAAAGCACATAACAAGTACAGTTTGATTTTACCTGATCTATGAAAGCCTGGGTTTGAGTGGTAGCCTATTTGTACCTTTTTGTTACTTCATGGCCTGCAATTATTTTAATAAAACGTTATATGATACACTGTAGGATCCATCGTCCATCGGTCCAGATGTGATATGACTTCCCGAAAGTTCTGTGAGAAATATAAAATAGCCTTGTGAATTATAATGTAAAAACGACATAACTATCACATAATGGTAGAAGACAGCAACAGGCTCCACAAAAATCTGTGCTGTTGATACATGTACTATCATTATTTGCCACCTAGTGGTGCTTGTGAGCTATAGAGTGCACCAAAATATATCCTTGTAACCTTGATCTTATATTGCATTATGCAAATCAATAATTATGAAACAGCTATGTATTTTGTACCTTACTGTAGACTGAGAATCCAATTTTGGGGACCGTTTCGGCAAAAGCCGAGGTTATGCAAAATTCCCCAATAAAACCCCTTTCTGTAGGCCTACATACTTTCCCCCATTGCTATTCCCTTAAACGTGTGAAAACGTATTTGAATAAGAATATATGTCCATGATAAAAACTGTGCTGTACCTGTTTTGTTGTGGCCTGCTAATGACAGCTGTTTTTGCTTTCAATACCTGTCAGCGGCCACATGGAAGGGGTGGCATAGGAAAGTGGTACCCAAACTTTTTTGGTTACTGTACCACCAACTGAATTTTGCTCTGCCCAGTTGACCCCTGAAGTCCTAGTACCCCTAGTTGGGAGCCACTGGCCTAGGCAACTTAAAGTAACTGTCCAGTCATATTCTGTTAATTCATACCAGTGGCAACCCGTCATTCAGGTCTGCCCTACCTGTATTGAGCCCCACATTTTTAACAAAAAATTAAATAAAAAAATGTTTGTGGGGGTTGCCTGTTCTGCATGTTATTTTGGCATTAATATATGTCACATATCATTGAGTTAATAAAGCCTCCATACAAACATGGTCTCTTTTTGCTTTCTTGAGTAAGGCAGCTACAAAATGCTGGTGTTTCAGCCTAGCTCTGTGCTTTCTGTGGTGGTGGTGGGGCAGCCAGTGGAAAATACGGAGCGTAGGGGTAGGTAATGTTCTCTAGTTGCGCTGTGATTGGCTCAGTGTTTTGTCATTCATGGGAACACTATGTCACTGCCAAATCTAAGGGTAGAGCTAAAAAATTCAAGCCCCTTGGGTGCTGTCATAGAGTTACATTAGAAGTGCCCATCCAAGAAGAAGAAGGCTCAAGGTCATTGGCCACAGATAAATTACTTAAAATCCCGTTCTATCTACAGTAGCTTTGATTGGACTGATCATGTCAACATCATACTTTGATAATCTTAGCTAGCAGTCATCATCATGAAAGTCAACAATCTACTGGCAAAACCTATTTAATCCTTGTCATATGAAGAGAAATACTGAAGAGAAATTATAGATAAAACATATCGGTGCTCATCGGCCATTGGACATAAACATTACATAACAAGTTGTAAAATTCAACAATGAGCGGTTTGAAAAGAAACAGTGGCTAACTGCAAGCATTGCAAAGCAATCACTAGCCTGCTATTCAGTGGAGTGGGTGTGGTCCCAATTCTCGGTTCAAGGATCTCTTTTCTAAGTTTAAAATTCTAAATATTCAAAATTTGTCATATTGTCAATCCAGCATGATTTCTGCTGCACTCAAATCAACTGTTAACTCAGACCTGGGAAATCTGACTTCAGTGAGTTCAAGACAACTGGGAAAAATGTTTTGAACGGTCATCCAACTCAGAATTGTAAGTCGGGAACTCGGGCCTCTTTCTAGAGCTACGACCTGAAGATCACTGACGTAATCATGATTCAATTTTTAAAAAAATTCAGAGTTTCCAGTTGTCTTGAAAGCACAATATATCCAAAGAATGCCAGACTTTGATGACAAAGTTTGATGACAAAATTTGCCCACAAAGGACCATCGCGCCACCTTCCTGTTCAAGGTTCAAGTGAGCACAGCACAACAAGGTGAGTCCAAAAATGTATTGTATGCTGCTGCATAAATGATGTAATATGCCAAGGAGATGTGTATACTGTAACTAAGAAAGTAATACTAAGTGTATGTTATGTAGTAAGCTGTTAGTAGGCAATGTGCCTCACTCAAATAATTTGTTCTATATTCCACTCGTAATTTTGCCTACTGTTCTTACTTGGTCGTGCACATGTAGCCTATAACCTGTTTTAGAGAACTTTTATCATTGAATATCGTAAGAGCTTTCATTGTCTGCTTATATGCCCCCTTTATTTATCCTACGGTTCTGACTTGGTGTACAGGGAGAACACTGTAAGAACAGCTCATGTTCTGAATTCTGTTGCTGTACATTTCAAAAGTGCTCAACAAATAGCTATATTGACTACATCCGTACTAGCTCGCTCATTAATGTCTTAATCAAAATTACAGATTGACTCTTATCCGCTTGTCGTCCCCTTATGCCATAGTTTGTACATCTCAATTGTCAGTAGAAACCACATTTATTTAAGCAAGTCAGCCATATCAGCCATGTTTTTTAAAGGCAGTAAATGACACTGAATTAACTGTTTCGCTGCCAGACAATGCTCTGCTGATAGCCAGGTGTAGCAGTGGTAAGGTGTTGGGACTGCTGTTGGGACTCTGCTGTTGGGACATCTTTATGTAGGCCCTAACAGTTTGTGGGCACCATTTGTCACCGTTATAGTGCAATTCATATATTGTTTAGTGTTGTATAGTGTAGTGGCTTTGCTGGCATTCATCCCTCCAACATGTTTTTTGTTTGCCCCTCCAATATTTACATGTTACAATCGCCACTGACTCATACCCAAATAATGTTGTTGACTCCAGTGGTGGTTGCTGAGGGGAGGATGGTTCATAATAATGGCTGGAACTGAGCTGATGGAATGGCATCAAACACATGGAAACCATGTGTTTGATGTATTTGATACAATTAAAGTGCCACCAACCTCCTGTGTTTGATTTATCCTATACTCATATTTGAGGCCAAAGCATAATTTGGAGATAAAACACTTCAAAAACCCCATCTATCTCAAACAGACTGTTTCATAAATGCTTTCTATTTCGTCATAGAGAACGATATCATCCTCCTAATGAGCATGAGCTGGCCGATCAGCGGTCTTTTCACGTGAATATTTTTAATGTCCTGCATACAGGACACCATACTGTTGTTGTGGTATGCCCACACCATTCCAAAACATAAGAGCTGCTTTTTAACATAGTCTACTTACTATTTTGGGCAATGAAAACTATTTCACTTTTATTGTAATTAATTATAGGTCATATTTCATAAAAACCTGGAAACACTGGAAAGATATTTTAAAAACGACATGCACATCTAACTGGGAAGTGAAGTTATTTTAACTACATATCTTGCGTAAAGAAGACGGATCTGCGCCCAGAAAACGACACTTCCATGACACTGGGGGAGCGCTGGGGAGCTATAGGCCTGTGCTACGTTCAAATATTAGTATGAACTAGGAAATTCGTAAATTTTCTACTTTTTAACTGCTTAAACGCGGCACTTGTATAACTACAATCTATTAGCAGGTCGGACTTTTCCGAGTTTCCTAGTTCCGATTAGTATTTGAACATGGCAATAAGGTGGGGCTTCTGTCTTTTTACTCAGAAGCAACAAGTTATTCTCCATAACTGGTTACAGTGTTGCAGCAGGTGGTCATTGTGTGCAGTGGACAAGTCATGTGAATGGAAATATTACGTTTTAATATTTTTTTAATGACAACGCGTGATTAAATCTTTTAGAACGTGTTTTTGACGGCTTTATTTTCTTACTTGAAAGGTGTGTGATTATAAATCCAGGAGTGAAACTCAGAATAGTTGCTGTGTGTTGAGAAACGTGGTTTTATGAACCGCTTATATTGCATTTTTCGCGGCGAACCATGGCTTTCGCTAAATTCAGCAAAATACTTCGCCTGTCTAATTTTGACATAAAAAAGAAGGCAAAACAATATGAACACGTTCATCGAGACATCAATCCTAATGACCAATGGGAAATTATTGGAGAGTTGGGTGATGGAGCTTTTGGAAAAGTTTACAAGGTAAGCAATATGGGTTTCAACATACTTTTAGTCATGTGGTGAATGTGGACACCTGCTCGTCAAACATCTCATTCCAAAATCATGGCATTAGTATGGAGTTGGTTTCCCCATTGTTGCTATAACAGCCGCTACCCTTCTGGGAAAGCTTTCCAGTAGTTAGATGTTGGAACATTGCTGCGGGGACTTGCTTCCATTCAGCCACAAGAGCGTGAGAGGTCCGGCACAGATGTTGGGCGATTGGGCCTGGCTCGCTGTCAGTGTTCTAAATCATCAGTCCAGTTCTAACACGCCGATCTCAAACTGTTTCTTTGTGAACCTTGCTTTGTGCACAGTGGCATTGTCATGCCGTCAGCATGCGTGATTCAATCTTTTAGAACGTGTTTTTGATGGCTTATTTTCTTACTTGAAAGGTGTGATTTAATCCATGTATTTTTTTTCCCGAATACTTTTTTATTCTAACAGGAGTGAAACTCAATATTTGATGTGTCTTGAGAAACTTTTAGTGGCCTTTTGTTTCCAGCACAAGTTTCACCTTTGTAATGATCATGCTGTTTATCATCAGTTTCTTCATATGCCACACCTGTCAAGTGGATAGATTATCTTGGCAATAGGAGAATAGGGATGTAAACAAATTTGTGTACAATTTTGAGAAATAATATTTGTGTGTATGGAACATTTATGTGATTTGTTTTTATCTCAGCTCACGAAACCAACACTTTACATGTTTTATATTTGTTCTATGTATGTACAAGTCAAAAGTTTGGACAACTACTCATTCTAGGGTTATTCTTTATTGTTACTATTTTCTACATATTATAATAGTGAAGACATCATGAAATTAAACTACGAAATTACACATGGAATCATGTGGTAAACAAATCAAAATATATTTCATTTGCAATTCTTCAAAGTAACCACCCTTCACCTTCATGACAGCTTTGCACATTCTTGGCATTCTCTCAACCAGCTTCATGAGGTAGTCACCTGGAATGCATTTCAATTAACAGGTGTGCCTTGTTCAAAGTTAATTTGTGACAATGTAGGGGTGGTATACAGAAGATAGCCGTATTTGCTATTTTGATTTGTTTAACACTTTTTTGTTTTGTTACTGCTGTACATGATTTCATAGTTTTGATGTCTTCTATTATTATACAATGTAGAAAATGCAATGTAGTAAAAATAAAGGAAAACCCTTGAGTGAGTAGGTGTGTCAACTTTTGACTGGTAGTGTTTATGCATGTATATAGCCAATTGTGACTTTGCAGCTGTCCTATCTAAGGGGAAATCGCTCAGTTCTGCCTCCAGAACAAGACTCATGACAAACGTTAACCTACAAGTGCTGAGGGAAGGGCAGTAGGGAGTTGCTGGATTTGCACTGCTCATTAACCTCTGGAGCCCCATCACTGTATCCGCATAAGCATTTTGACCCTAGTCTAGAACTAACTGCATTGATCATCTTCGAATGAACTTTTGTACCGATTGTGTTCACCAATTTATTGTGAACTTTGAGAGAGATTGCTTTCTTTTGAAGGGCAGCACACTCTGATTTCATGCCCAATACAGACGGCTCAAATCCTGTAGAGCTGTTGTACTAACTGGGCTCCATTTGGACCTCCCCAGGAGACCCCGCTATTACCCTCCACTGTTTGCTTCATCCAAACCCAGCTGTGGTTTGGGTTATGGGTTTATATTTAATCTGTATCTTTTAGTCCTCACATTGCAACATGGCAGAAAAAGTATCTGCTCATGCCCAGTGTAGTACAGTGGGTGCCTTTGACTTAGGGGGCCAGTGGAAGAAGTGAGGCCTGACCAGAGTACAGTGGCCCCACTCATACCTTGTGAACAGGCATGTGAGAACACCATGTGGGATTTCACTGACGACACTGAAAGGAAAAATAACACGGAGCCACCCTAATAGAAATAAATGATGCCTTCAGTTACCCCTACCACCAAAATACACCACCTTTTTTAACTGTGGCTATTGACCTAGCAGTTTTCTGTCCAGAGGATACTTTAAGATCTCTTCATGTCTCATACCCTTTAGGACTCGGAATAGAATTTAGTATACTAGAAGATATCTTTGGAATGTCAACACTTACAATGGAAACAACACTTTTCAATAAAGACGGAAACATGTGACAACACTGTCTCTACAATATTCCCCTTGGATAAATGTGTTTTCCAGTCCCCAGAAGTCTGGCTGTCCTGGAGTGCTTGCAGAGGAGTCAGTGCTCCACACCTGGAGCAGTTGGGGTCAGGAGGAAAGCTATGGGCCGGAGGGGGGATGGAAACATCCTATGTGGCCCTCGGGCTACTGACTAATCAGTCTGTGGGATGGGGTCTCGGGGCTCCGCTCCACAGCCTGTCCAGACTCCGTCCCAAATGGTAACCTATTCCCTTTTATAGTGCACTACTTTGGACCAGAGCCCATCAAAAGTAGTGCACGATATAGGGAATAGGTTACCATTTGGGACATATCAAGGGAGTTCAGGAAGCCACCAGATGACTCCCATAACTACAAGTCAATTATACCAGTATGGAGGACACTTCTGTTCACTGCTCCAGAGCCGGCAAGATCTAGTTCAAATGTTGGCTGTAATAACTCCTTTTAGAACAGCTGTGAAACAAATCAACTTGTTGAGTCATCTGTTTGCTTGATCATTGCTGGTCACATGCTTCTTTTTTGATTCCAGTAATGTCTGGGAGAGTGTAGGTGTCAGTCTGGCCAGCCGCTGGCCTCGTGATCTGGGTTGGCTGTACACATCCGGGTGAACAACAGGGCTTTGTTGACATTCTCTCAGGTTGTCATGGGGGTATCACGGTTAGGTATCACTCTCAGGTTAATGTGCCCCATTGGCCTGTCACTGTCACCAGATGGTAAGGAGGACCTAGTAGTCAGTGTCACGCAGCAGTAGTTAACTTAAAGCTGCTCTTTGAACAGTATACAGGTATCTGTATCTAGTCTGATGAACTAACCAGGAGGCGGGAGGCCTCGACTATCATTCTTAAAATGAAAGTGTGGATCAACTTGTTCACTTCTGAGACCAATGATTTCCCAGGGCTACAGGTAGTCATGACCAGAGCAGAGTTGCGTAAATCTCCCCCACATGACGGCTATTGCTGAGATGGGAGAATGTCTCACTTCCTGCTGATCCCTGTGTCAGAGCATGTTGTGTTTGCTGGTATGGCCGAAGCACAAGTGCCGAACGGTCCCTTTTACTTATTAATGGGACACGTGCTGCTGAGCAGGCTCCCTGGCTGCTGTTGCCTTGTACTGTGAGTTGCATTAGTTAGCGTAGCATTACCTGACAGCGCCGTCCCAAATGGTACCTTTTTACCTATATAATGCACTACTTTTGACCAGAAAGTAGTGCACTATGTAGGGTATAGGGTGCCATTTGGGACACAGAACAAGGGTTTTCCTGTAATACAGGAGGCCTGCATGGTGACGGCACATGTTTGTGCTCCAGGGCTGGTAATCTGTGGGGGCCAGCTGTGACTGGCCTGATAAGGATTCTCCTGTAGAGGCTTGTCCCCCATGACTCCCCAGCCCCCTGTCGGTATGTGGCAGGTTGTCTCAGTGGTGACTGTCTTGAGTTGGAGTGTGGGCGAGGGAGAGATGTTTTGTGAGCCTGAGAATCACGAGTTAACAAGTCAAAACTGGTTTTGGAATACATTGAAGCTAGCTTAAATCCGATTCGGAGCCTACTGTTAAAGCACAATACATGACGTAACAGCAGTGTTTTGAAAAGTAATCGAACGTATGCCTTTTTGTGCAGTCTATCAAAGCACCATGTTTCACGTTTTTATCAAGATGGGTGACATTTTCTACACGAGTGACTGGTACTGTACTATGTTTTATCCAGTCAAACATCAGCCAAATTTACTCAACCGCTCCATGTTCAGAGCCCATCTTAAGAGATGTGCTGTGGCGAGTTCTTCACTGGGGTTTTGAGCCCGAAACCTTTCATAATACCATATCATAATATAATGATGTAAATGTAAATAATACCTCGCAGCGAAACTACCACATCCTGAAAGACGGCAGCACCGTACCTCTCTGGGTTCAAAGTTTGAACTTCCCTGCTGCGTCCCCCAGCCATGTTGAACAACTCTCTGTAAATAAAGATACAGTAAGAGTTTAACCCTGTGTGTAATCCTCAGCCTATTTTTAAACATTTATTTAACTAAGCAAGTCAGTTAAGAACAAAGTCTTATTTACAATGATGGCCTACCGGGGAACAGTTCAGAATGACAGATTTTTTACCTTGTCAGCTCGGGGATTCTATCCAGCAACCTTTCGGTTACTGGCCCAACGCTCTAAACACTAGGCTACCTGCCGCCCCAAAATGTAAGACGAGAAATAAAATGTTCCCAGTGGAAAGGCAGGTAGCCTAAAGAACAGCACATCGGTGTCTACATACACAGCCAGCAGTGAAAGCTCCTGGAAGATTCCTGGAAGACGCTAATGATCATCCCCTCTAAAGCCAAAGCTTATTTGCAGAGGGCTTAGTGTACACTAACCAATCCCCTGGCGCCGTCTTCCTGCCTGCCATGTCTGTCTGCCCGGGGACTGATTTTGAGCTGTATGACCACCTATGATCTCCCCTGACCTGTCCTCCTGACCTCTGGGGACTAGAGCTAAGCATCCTGTGGAGACGAGACACATTTGGCATTAGTTCAAGAAGAAGATTGAGAGGAAGCGCAGCGTATGCCACAGATTGCATCTGGACGTGACATCTGTCACATTTGTCACATTTGTGGTCCCGTGTGGCTCAGTTGGTAGAGCATGGCGCTTGCAACGCCAGGGTTGTGGGTTCATTCCCCACGGGGGGACCAGGATGAATATGTATGAACTTTCCAATTTGTAAGTCGCTCTGGATAAGAGCGTCTGCTAAATGACTTAAATGTAAATGTAAATTTGTCACAAATGCCCCCCTATTCCCTATATACTGTCTGTAATATTATGTTCATCTTCTATATTCTGTTTACCTTGGCATCATTTACCAAATCAAATTCCGTGTATGTACACTACCGTTCAAAAGTTTGGGGTCACTTAGAAATGTCCTTGTTTTTGAAAGAATCACCTTTCTTTCTGTCAGTTTTTTAAAATAACATCAAATTGATCAGAAATACAGTGTAGACATTGTTAATGTTGTAAATGATTGTTATAGCTGGAAACGGCAGATTCTTTTTTGGGGGAATATCTACTATCTATCATTTTAAAAGGCTAATTGATCATTAGAAAACCCTTTTGCAATTGTTAGCACAGCTGAAAACTGTTGAACTGACTAAATAAGCAATAAAACTGGCCTTCTTTAGACTAGTTGAGTATCTGGAGCATCAGCATTTGTAGGTTCAACTACAGGCTCAAAATGGTCACAAACAAAGAACTTTCTTCTGAAACTCGTCAGTCTATTCTTGTTCTGAGAAATGAAGGCTATTCCATGTGAGAAATTGCCAAGAAACTGAAGATCTCGTACACCACTGTGTACTACTCCCTTCACAGAACAGCGCAAACTGGCCCTAACCAGAATAGAAAGAGGAGTGGGAGGCCCCGGTGCACAACTGAGCAAGAGGTCAAGTACATTAGTGTCTAGTTTGAGAAACTGACGCCTCACAAGTCCTCAACTGGCAGCTTCATTAAATAGTACCTGCAAAACACCAGTCTCAACGTTAACAGTGAAAAGGCAACTCCGGGATGCTGGCCTTCTTGGCAGAGTTGCAAAGAAAAAGCCATATCTCAGACTGGCCAATATAAATAAAAGATTAAGATGGGCAAAAGAACAGACACTGGATAGAGGAACTCTGCCTAGAAGGCCAGCATCCTGGAGTCGTCTCTTCACGGTTGACATTGAGACTGGTGTTTTGTGCGTACTATTTAATGAAGCTGCCAGTTGAGGACTTGTGAGGTGTCTGTTTCTCAAACTAGACACTCTAATGTACTTGTCCTCTAATGATCAATTAGCCTTTTAAAATGATCAACTTGGATTAGCTAACACAACGTGCCATTGGAACACAGGAGTGATGGTTGCTGATAATGGGCCTATGTAGATATTCCATAAAAAAATACACCGTTTACAGCTACAATAGTCATTTACAACATTAACAATGTCTACACTGTATTTCTGATCAATTAGATTTTTTTAAATGGACACAAGTGCTTTTCTTTCAAAAACAAGGGCCTTTCTAAGTAACCCAACTTTTGAATAGTAGTGTAAATGTAGCTTGCGAATAAAGGGGATTCTGATTGCACTACTTTTGAACAGAGCCCTATGGGACCTGGTCAAAAGTAGGGCACTATAGAGGGTATAGATGCATTTGGGACGCATCCTCTATGTGCAGCAGCAACATAACAGTAGCTTTTAACACTAATAAATAACTAGTTATCATTAGTATGTGTGTTCTTTCTTTTCAATAGGACACATGCCTTTGTGCTTATAGAGAACTCTGGCAGACTTCATGCAGAAGCCTAGTCCTACTCTGATAAATAGAATGGGATGATAGCCACTTATTTTGATAGAGGCTTTATTCTCAAGCGACTGACAGATAACACCTACATTAGCTAGACCTGATATGCAAGTCATTCAATAATCTGACACACAGCCCTAGTGCCCCCAGTCCAAAGATGCCGGAGATGTCTTTTTTTCTTTTCCTTATTTTTGTCATAATGAGTAAGTCTGTCATCTGCAGACGGAGGTCAAGATTTACTCGGCAGCCTGATGTTAACAAGAATTCTAGATCTCTTAACGGCAGGGCTAATGTTAAGCACATACATTATCTTGAGACAGGTTGGGGATGGGATCTGTGTCCTGTCAGTGTGTGTGCGCGTGGCACTGTGTGTGCGCTGGCAGAGTGCATACTACAGTGTACCAGCAGGCAGGCCCACGCCTCAGCACACCGCCCCATGCTTACTGTACGCTGATATCTGACACTATTGATTCAGCCTGGAGGTAATTGGCCCCAGGAGGCTGTGCCAGCAGCAGAGTGCAGAGACACACCACCCAGTGTGTCTGCTCTTCTCCTCTCACAGCCAGGTGTAGTAATCCGCACAGTCACTTCTCCAACTGGATCTCAGGCTTTCTCTGGCTTTATTTATGACCTCCATGTTCTATTTGAACAGATTATCTCCTTAAGTGTTTTAGCATGATGATTTACTTTGGGGGGGGGGGGGGGGGCAGCAGTGTGTGCGCTCACAGCCATGTACCCAAAAGGCAGGAAACAATAGCTGATCCCTCGTTTTACTTCTTCAACCTCTGCCCCTCCGTGGAGCATTGGTGTTGTTTTTTTGTTGCAGGGAGAGATTGATAGACGTTTCTCATGGTGTGTCACAGACATACAGGCAGGCGGGCTAGCAGAGGAGAGGGGCCAGTGTCAAATCAGTTGTTCCTGACATCCATGGAGACGTTGGGCAAAACAAACCACCGAACAGTTGTTTTGTTCCCCAGTAGGATGATTGAGTTGGGGAGCTCAGCTTTGTACTTCTTCGCTACGATCATGGGAGGGAGACACGGTGGCGTGAGCCTGTTTTGTAGCCGGTTCCCGCATCTTTTTTTCTGTTAGTATAATTAGGTTAGTGTGATTTACACAGCTCTATCCTCAACCAGCACCTCTCCTCCCTCTGCATATTCCCTCCTCCAGTGGAGAGTCTCCAGGGCCTTGATGCCTTCCAGGAAGTCAGCGCTCCCTTGTGAGGCACAATGAGTGTGGAGGGGGGGAGTTGGAGATCTTGGTTGTGGAGGCTTGTAAAGTGGGACTGGTAACATAACGTGGCGCCCTGTTGCCTCAGATGGTGGGAGCAGAGCAGGTTCCTGACGGTGGTGTTGAAATGCAGATGCTCAGCGACGCATTGTCAGATACACTAGCATGTCTCTCTCTCTCCTCACCAGGAAAAACATAATGTTTAAAAAAGGCCCTGGACTTATTCCAGGTGAGATCATGTGTTCAGGAAAACTCAGGACTGTAACTATGGTAGGCTAGTATCTCGATGCCTGACTGCAGTGTTTACCCATATGTTTTCCCACAGCCCCCTCAGGTACTGGACCCCACCAGGCTGTTCAGTCTGCAGCCTCACATCCTCAGGTCATTGGGAGGAGCTAAAGCCACATGCACAAACCCAAACTAACCTGGTGGGGGGTGGCACAATTTTATAACCCTTCAAAATTCTATTTTCCCTTAACCCCATGACCTTATTAACTCTAACCCTAAACCTAATTTTAATCCTAACACTAGTTCTACCTTAATCCTAAACCCCCTAGAAATATAGCTTTTGACAATGAAAATGCCAGTCTCAACATCAACAGTGAAGAGGCGACTCCAGGATGCTGGCCTTCTAGGCAGAGTTCCTCTATCCAGTGTCTGTTCTTTTGCCCATCTTTTATTTTTGAGATGTGGCTTTTTCTTTGCAACTCTGCCTAAAGGCCAGCATCCCGGAGTCGCCTCTTCACTGTCGAAGTATAGAACACTTCTAACAAGTGTTCTATAATCACACTATTAGTTTGTATCTTACTGTCTGCAAACGGTTAGTTTGTCTTAGCAAGTTGTGGCAAAAGTAAATCGTGTTATACGGAACCCAAACCGGCTGCGCACGTGCGCTATCGTGTGACGTCGTGCATAAATGCATTTTGTCCACCCAAACGCGATCACGACACGCAGGTTAAAATATCAAAACAAACTCTGAACCAACTATATTAATTTGGGGATTGGTCGAAAAGCATTAAACATTTATGGCAATTTAGCTAGCTAGCTTGCACTTGCTAGCTAATTTGTCCTATTTACTGTTGCTAGCTAATTTGTCCTGGGATATAAACATTGAGTTGTATTTTACCTGAAATGCACAAGGTCCTCTACTCCGACAAATAATCTACACACAAAACGGTAAACCGAATCGTTTCTATTCATCTCTCCTCCTTCCAGGCTTTTTCTTCTCTTGACTTTATAATGCGATTGGCAACTTTCTTAAATTAGGTGCATTACCGCCACCAACCTCATTCGTCTTTCAGTCACCCACGTTGGTATAACCAATGAGTTCCTGGGTTCCTGCTTCTATAAACCAATGAGGAGATGGGAGAGGCAGGACTTGCGGCGCGATCTGCGACAAGTAGAACTGACTTCTGTTTTAGCCCTTGGCAATGCAGATGCTTGTTGACGGGCACTCAATAATATGTATGTCTACATTTATTCTGTTAGCCGCTAATCGCTAGTTAGCTGTGAGTCAGAGATGGTAGCTAGCTAATAATTTCCTGATACCAGTGATGGTGTAGGCTTAAATCAGTATGTTTGTGCAACAGTATCTTCCAAATAAAAGATGAATAGGCAAAACATGAATATGTTAGCTACATGAATTAGTGAAGAGAACATTTAATCTAGCCAAAGGTTATAGGGTTTGTGAGGAAACATTGACCAACACTTTTGTTCCTACCCTGTCACAATAACGCCTCCCTTGCTTTTACATTAATTGTCATGTCAAACAACACTTTATTCAAGGTGCCCATTATATTCTAACTATAGAATTAGAATAATCATTCTATTTCTATGATTACAAGAGTTCACCCAAGTGCTTTGATCTAAATCACAAGTCAAATTGCAATTGCAATATTTGCTAAATAAAATGTAAAACATTTTTTGGGGGTGGGGGGGGCCAATGTGGTGTAGAGTTGAACAGAAAATGCACAGTTGTTGTATACTGTTGGATTGAAAGGTGTATCAATCAATTAGAATGGAGAAAGCTCCCTTTTTTTTTTTTCTTTTTTTCTTTTTTAAATTATATATATATTTTTAATCGCTTACAATTTATTTGTTGCCTCCCTAGGGTCAATCACTACTCAAAGCAAATGTCAAACTTTTTTTATTATTCAAAAACATGAAATACTGCCATACTGTCCAAAAATATAAATATTTTGGTCATATTGCCCAGCCCTACCTTTACCCCTCATTCTCAGAACTATAACTATGACACAAAAACATACTTTCCTTCTAGTTATGTGCTCACCACTGACTCACCCTCCTGTTTTGATGTTTGTGTATCATTCTGTTGGGGACATGTACAATCTGTTTTGTGTTTAACCAATGTGTAGTGCCATTTTCAATGTGGATGGGCTGGCTGGCTACAGTGGTTCCTCCTCCTCCGCAGCTCTTATATGGTGTGGCGTTTCCTTTCCTGTTGTGTTTTTTAAAGTGCGGTTAAGTAACATTTTAATTAGACTCTTGTGTTTTGTCAGTTTTTGACTCTCCTAGGGCTTTGGTTGGGTTCTCTTCTCATGAAAGTCTTGCGCCGCTCTGAGAAATTCACTGAGTGGGCAGAGCCAAGATATGGTTTTGAAGTCTAATCTATACTGTCATCTGTTTCCAGTATTTTATCTATGTGAAGTGTAATGAAAACATTTCAGAAAATGGGATTCATTTGGCAATTTATGACAGGCTCATGACGTATTCAATACCTTTTTCAATTGTAGTCACATACATTCGTAATTCACTTCTGTGTTTTCTAAACAAGGTGGTTATCACAAGTTTAATTTCCTTCCTAACACCCCCACTAGTTCGCCACACTGCCGGGCCCCACCTATGATGTTTATTAGTATTAACCAATATCAAATTCACTGTCCTTGTATAGCCTGTTGAAACGGCCCCCTTGTGCAGAAATAATTTGTGTACTACCTGTGTGCTCGCCTTTTGCCATTTTACCAGTGTCTCAATAGATTATAACTCCTGTAAGAATGAATCTCAAAATTCATATATGTTATGGCAATTTGAGAAGGCCCATTGACTGAATCTAGGCTTCTAAATGGCTCTATCCTCCATCACATGACAATCTTCTCCCCATTTTTTGTGTTATGTAAATGTTGACTAATTTGTCTTCTAGGCCAAAAATAAGGAGACTGGAGCACTGGCTGCAGCCAAAGTCATTGAAACGAAGACTGAGGAGGAGCTGGAGGAATACATGGTGGAGATAGATATCCTGGCCAAGTGTGACCACCGCTACATCGTCAAGCTGTTGGACGCCTTCTACCATGATGCCAAGCTCTGGGTAAGAACTTAGGGGCCAACAGTGGGCCGTGTGGAATTTGTTCTGTTACCCAACTCAATGGTTTAATCCCCTCCATTACAGAATAGATTCTGGTCTGACCTGATGGTGAACCCTATAGGTTACTATGAGGTTCAAGCTAGATCTTTCAGTTCCTCCCTATTGTAGGGTATACTTTATTTTAGCTTTCCGCTGCTTTCTTATTATTGAATAGACGGCATGTTTTGCATGTACTTTGTAATCAGCCCATGTCTGCCAAGACAAACACAAGTGACCTTATTATGAAGCCGATAGACATGGCAGCTCTGCTTCTAGCTCCTAAGCAACTTTGCAGTATTATTTTTTTGTGTGTGTTTCTTACAATTTTAGCTCAACGTTTTATGCGCTATTCCATACAGACGGAAATAACTTTCGGATATCAGTGGTGGTAACTCACCAGCATTCCGAATTGGCTATTTTGATCATACCCCCAAGTCAATTGAACTTATCCCTAAGGGCTGCTCAAAGACGCCTTCGGCGGAGTGGACGTTTATACTGACTCAGGAGGCGTGCACACCATACACCACTACAGAGTATATAACTCGCTAATGTTCAGTCCCTGGACAATAAAGTAGACAAGCTCAGAGTGAGGATCTCCTTCCAGAGAGACATCAACATACTCTGTTTCACAGAATCATAGCTCTCTCCAGATATACTGTCCCCGTCCATACAGCCAGCTGGGTTCTCAGTACATTGTGCAGATGGGAATAAAGAACTCTCTGGGAAGAAGAAAGACTGAAGTGTATATTTCATGATTAACTACTCATGGTGTGATTGTGGTAACATACAGGAACTCAAGTCCTTTTGTTCACCTAACCTAGAATACCTTACAATCAAATGTCGACTGCATGACCTCACGAGAGAATTGTCTTTGGTTATCGTCACAGCCGTGTATATTCCCCCTCAAGCCAATACCATGACGGCCCTCAAGGAACGACACTGGAATTTGTGCAAACTTTCACAGCATATCCTGAGGCCGCATTTATTTTAATAAGGCAAATCTGAGGAAACGCTATCAACACATTGCCTGTAGTACTCGCGCTTCAAAAACTCTCGACCATTGTTACTCTCCCTTCTGGGATGGCTACAAATCAGATCACATCTCCATTCTGCTCCTTCCTTCCGATAGGTGGAAACTCAAACAGGAAGTACCTGTGCTAAGATCGATTCAACGCTGGTCTGACCAATCGGAATCCATGCTTCAAGATTCTTTTGATCACGCGGACCAGGATATGTTCCGGGTTGCCTCTGAGAATAACATTGACGTGGGGACTGAGTTCATAAGGAAGTGTAAAGGGGATATTGTTCCCACTGTTATAATTTAAAACCTACCCAAACCAAAAAATGTGGCTAGATGCCAGCATTTGAACACGAAACTGAAAGCGCGAACCACTGCATTTAACCACAGCAAGGTGACAGGGAATATGGTTGAAATAGAAACAGTCCAGTTATGTCCTTTGTAATGCAGTCAAACAGGCAAAACTATAGTACAGAAACAGTGGCGTCGCAATTCAGTGGCTCAGACACAAGACGTATGTGGCAGGGATGCCAGACAATCACAGATTACAAAAGACAAAACCAGCCATGTTGCGGACAGCGACGTCTTGCTCCCGGACAACCTAAACATCATATTCTCCTGCTTTGAGGATAACACAGTGCCACTGATGCGGGCCGCTCTCGTGGCCGACGTAAGACCTTTTAAGCGCGTTAACCCTCCCAAGGCTGTAGGCCCAGACAGCATCCGTAGCCGCGTCCTCCCATCCTCAGAGCGTGTGCAGACCAGCTGGCTGGAGTTCAATTCAATCTCTCCCTATCCCAGTCTGCTGTCCCCACTTGTTTCAAGATGTCCACCATTGTTCCTGTAACTAAGAAAGCAAAGGTAACTGAACTGACTATTGCCCGTAGCACTCACTTCTGTCATCATGAAGTGCTTTAAAGAGGCTAGTTAAGGAACATATCACCTTACCTTACCTGACACCCTAGACGCACTGCAATTAGCATACCGGCCCAATAGATCCACAGACGATGCAATCGCACTGCACTCTGCCCTATCCCATCTGGTCAATAGGAATACCTATGTAAGAATGCTGTTCATTGAATACAGCTCAGCCTTCAACAGCATAGTACCTTCCAAGCTCATTAAGCTCGGGCACTGGGTCTGAATCCCGCCTTGTGCAACTGGGTCCTGGACTAACTGACGGGCCGCCCCCAGGTGGTGAAGGTAGGAAACAACACCTCCACTACGCTGATACTCAACACAGGGGGCCCCACAAGGTTGCGTGCTCAGCTCCCTCCTGTACTTCCTGTTCACCCATGACTGTGTGGCCACATGCCTCCAACTCAATCATCAAGTTTGCAGAGGACACAACAGTGGTAGGCCTGATCACCAAATATGAAGAGAGCCTACAGGGAGGATGTGGTGCCAGGAATAGGCAGAGTGGTGCCAGGAATATAACCTCTCAATTTTGACAAAATGTCAACAAAATTAAGGAGCTGATCGTAGACTTCAGGAGACAGCAGAGGGAGCATGTTGCCATCCACATCGACAGGGCCTCAGTGGAGAAGGTGAAAAGCTTTGAGTTCCTCGGTGTACACATCATTGACAGTCTGAAATCGTCCACCCACACAAACCGTATGCAGAAAAACCTCAGGAGGCTGAAGAAATGTGCCTTGTCCCCTAAGACCCTCACAAACTTTTAGAGGCAAATATTCGTAGGAACCTTTTGTGACTGAAGCCATTTTAATGGTACTATAACAGCTTACTCAATTTAATAAATATATATACTACATATTCTACAGATATACTAAATATTCTATCCACATACTGTCCATAATGTTTATACATCCCATCACGTGTGTATCATACAGACTCCGGACTCCGACATTGCTCATCCTAATATTATATATATCTTAATTCCATTCTTGTACTGTTAGATTTGTGTGTATTGTTAGATATCTCTGCACTGTTGGGGCTAGGAACACAAGCATTTCGCTAGATCCACAATAACATCTGCTAAATATGTGTATGCGACCAACATTTTTATTTGATTAGCTTTGAATCGTGCTGGTCCCGGACATAAACTATCCTAGGAATTACAAAATGCATGGGGGGGAAAAAGGGAAATAGTCAAACATCCAAGCCAACAAGTTATTAAAACAAATAATCACCGTTTAGACTGTAGCAACACTGTTATTCTGAACTCCGATTGATAGTTAGATTCTGACATTTTATAATTCATGTTATTTATTTATTTCTCTTTTTGACTACCACTGCATCACTGAATGTGATCGATCTATGACCGTTGAAACCATCACCTGGAAATGGGTGCTGTATAAACTCATCAACCGCCAAAAGCCATGTGATTATAAAGTTGCTTAGTTGAAATTGTCATAGAGGGGGAAGTAAAGATTACGTGAAGGGCTGTTCTTGCAGACCAAGGGGGGCACCACGCGCGGATATGGCAGCGGGTCTATTGCTCCACCTCCCATCTGTTAAAAACACAGCGGCATAGCTGGAATACATTTTTATTTTCTACAAGGCCTCTGCACAGGGACTGTCGGCTCATCTAGATTTTTTTATAAAGGTCAGTGTGCAAATACACGTACAGCTTTCAAATTACACATTTCCTGTGTGTCCCCTTGGTGGGGTTTCAGTTTTTTTTCTCTGATCGCATTCTCAAGAACTATTCTAGAGTAAAAGCCTATAATTGAGTGTACATAGGCAGTATAACCAGACTTGAATCTGATGTTATTCAAGAGGCCCAGGTTATTTACTACAACAACAACTTCCTTAATAAGAGTGAGTGGTCAGGTGCAGCCCAGTGTTCAAGCACTCATATACCACTTCTCACTGTTTTATTTCTACTTTTGGTACTGTTAAGATTGTAGATTTACGTTTTCTGCAAAAAATGGAAAGGCAAGTGGAAGGGGGAGAAGGTGAGCAACTTGTCTGTTGGCCCTGCATTACACCAAAACTGGTTATAGAAAATTGTGAGAAATAACTATACCAGTTTAATTTAAGGACCAAAAAATTGACAGCTGTGCCGTACAGGTTGCAAAATAGTTGGGAGGATTTTATGTGCCATTTTCTATGGCACGTGGTTTATGAACTTGCTGAGGCTGGTAACTCAAATGAACTTATCCTCTGCAGCAGAGGTAACTCTGGGTCTTCCTTTCCTGTGGCGGTCCTCATGTGAGGCAGTTTCATCATAGCGCTTGATGGTTTTTGCAACTGCATTTGAAGAAAGGTTCAAAGTTCTTGAAATTTTCCGCATTGACTGACCTTCATGTCTAAAAGTAATGATGGATTGTCATTTCTCTTTGCTTATTTGAGCTGACCTTGCCATAATATGGACTTAGCCCTATTTGGTAAAAAGCCATCTTCTATATACCACCCCTACCTTGTCACAACACAACTGATGGTCTCAAATGCAGTAAGAAGGAAAGGAATTCCACAAATTAACTTTTTAAAAAGGTACACCTGTTAATTGAAATGCATTCCAGGTGACTACCTCATGAAGCTAGTTGAGACAATGCCAATAGTGTGCAAAGCTGTCATCAAGGCAAAGGGTGGCTTTTTGAAGAATCTCAAATATAAAATATATTTTGATTTTTTTTAAACACTTTTTTTGGTTACTACATGATTCCATATGTGTTATTTCATAGTTTTGATGTCGTCACGATTATTCTACAATGTAGAAAATAGTAAAAAAGAAACCCTTGAATGAACACACTCTGTGTCAAAAGTTTTAGAACACCTGCTCATTTAAGGGTTTTTCTTATATATATATATCTCACTTGTTTTGGTACTGCGCGTATGTAGTTTGTTTTTGGTCGCAGGTTCAGGAATGACTTAAGAATTGCAACATTTACCTGGAGCTAGCTCTGCAAATAGCACCTGCTGAGTGATTTTTGAAAAGTCAGTCAATCAATAATGGTCTTCGCAAAAATGTTTTTATTTATTTACTATCTGTAGAAACTGAGAATAGAAAGGTTCAAAACTTTTGTGAAACATCACAGTTGAAAAATATATAGAAATCAAAACAGGATGGTGTTGAGGGGAGCTGGACTAAAATTTACAAAAAAATGAACTAATATACTGTCTGTAAAATGTGTATGTAGAAGCCTAAGTATTGTTGTCCATTAGTTTACTCCAATTAGGGGAGGGATGATGGGGTTAGGCGAACATAATAAGGAAGGAACCTGTGTAAAAATATATTATCTTCCCAAAAATGGGCGATTGGATATTATGCAGATAATTACATTTGATAGATTGTGGCTTCTATATGCAATATTAAAGCTGATCTACCCTCTAAAAAAATATATTTCAAAAAATATTTGGAGGTGTAGATGACTCATAAATAGAACTGTCGTACTTGGATATCATCAGAAAAGAAGCATGTTCTAGTTTAGACCATCCCTCGCCACTTTCTCTACAGTGTCATAACAACTCATACATTTCTGGGTGTGGATGAGGCATTCGATCATAAAACCTCCACACAAACACTGGCACCACAAACGGAGAGCCTCTCCCTGGCTAAGGGCCAGTGCCGAGGGGAGGACTAAAGATGTGTGATCCCTGGAGCATGCCAGTCTGCCTGGGAGGGATGTCTCTGCTGATGACAGGCTGCAGACTGAACCAGCGGTTGGGCTGTGTGCCTCAAACCCCCCTTTTTCAGCCGGAGAGCAGGGGTGGCACATTCCGCTGCACACCCACTCTGCTCTGTAGAGAGAGAAGGCTGTTTGTTCTAGTTTTGGAACAACCCGCTCTACAGTGTGAGAAATAGGGGGCCTTTTAACATAGGGCTGCCACTGACTGCTGACGTTAACACGCACGACTGCAGCCAGCCAGCCATGGTAATGCTTTCATCTGGAAATCATCCCATGGTAAACCAATAAAGCTCTATTAACAGGTGTTAACAGATGGGCATCGTGTTCACCTGCCAGGGCCAACATAAAAAACCTGCTGCACAGTCTGAGTGTCATCCGTGTGCGTGTATAATTTATACCTCGTCAGTCCCTCCTCGAGGCTCCGTCTTGACGAGGAGAGGGCTCTCCGCGTAAAGGAATGCTGCAGTGTTCTGCTGTTACCAAGCAGAGGCAGAAAGAGAGGCCATTAAACAGGAGGTGAACGATGTCAGTGTCAGTTCCTCGTTGAGTCTATCCTGCACAGCTTCACTCGGCGTACAGTAAATCTGTCGTGATCTTGTTCATCTTATCTCACTCCCTCTTTCCCACCGTCCCGGTGGACCTACTGTACAACCTTGCAATAGAGCAGTGTGTTGTCTATCTTACTGTTCTGAATCACTTCTGAGGAAGTGTTCTGTCACTGAAACGTTACTCCTTTTCCAAGGTGTCACAACGCATAACACTGATGATTTTTGAACATGAAGGAGAAAGCACAGTGGTCTTTTTAAATACAAGTGACACACTATTTAATACCCGGGAGATTTGTTAAATGAGGTTGTAAATCGGTGTCGGTGCACAGTTGAATAAACTGAAGTCAATGTCTCCTAGGTGCTGCCTCAGCCAGTTTACTTGTATATCTAATAGTGTTTGCAGGTCCACACGCCAGTATCGGCTCAACTTAACTTGCCCGACTGAGCAGTCAGTGGCAGGAATTCAAAAAGGGCTTAGCCAGTGAAACTACATCTTTTAACAGTCATCAATTAACATATTTCTCTCCAAAAGGAGATGGATTATCACGTATCCTATAGAACATCTGGGAATATTGCTCAATGTCCTTTTCACTGATCCCATAACACAGCCCTCTCAAAGACTTGGTGATTGTGTACAGCGAATGTCAACCCTCCTAGCTCTATTGGGCTGTACTGTATTTTGTGGCTGCCTACAACAGGCTCTGACGGAGCTGTGAGTAGGTGGTGGAAGAATGCGGTATGTACAATATTTGCGTGAGCGTGTGTACGTTTTGTATGTGCGTACATGTGCAGCCCATACAGGCTGTAGATCTGACCAGTTGGATCAGATCTTTCACCAGTGCGACATTGCTCACGTCATGAGGAAACAATCCCTCAAAGGGGAGGGGGGGGGAAAGTTACCGGCCTAGCAGCAATAGATAGTCATCATTAAATTCCCCTAAAAACCGACCTGGTGTCACACGTAAATCTGACTAAGCCTTTAGGTGTTCGCCGCCGCCTTAATCCTATGTACAGTACATAGCTTGTCATCCACATCTGAATTATTTGTTGACGGGTGGATTGGCAGGGATTTAGAAAACTGGAGGGCCAGGTTATTGAGGTTAACCTATGCTAACACATGACCTCACAAAACCTATTTTTAATATCATAAGAGGCCCTTGTTTTACTGTGACGACATGGGCACCACCCTCGGAATGAAGGTTGGTACACCATCCCCAGCTGTGTGTGTGTGTGTGTGTGTGTGTGTGTCTAGATGTACGGTAACAAGCCACCGTTTTGTCCTCCATTTTGTTCAGTACGAAACTCCTCCACCCTGTCCAGCAGGGTTTGCCAATGCTTTGACAGTGGTGTCATAGCATAGGGATGAGTGAATGGGTAGGAGAGGGCACTTTGTTATGTTAAAACAAGACGTACATATGTTATGTTAAAACAAGACGTACATCTGTTTGCCCAATCAGCAGGGAATTATGTAATCGTGAGATCACAGGGCAGGTATGCATGCTATTGAGCTGTCGCAAGCGTTCTGAGTGCCCAAGACCAAACACATTGCACGCACGCGCACACACACACCACTTTCAACGTTTTAGTGGCTCTCTGAACTCCTGGCCGTAGGTTAATGTACCACAGTGACCCTCTAGGGTCGTGGAATATTATTAAAACACTTATTTATACTCTGGCTTTGTGATAGTCCCCCGTTGACTTGCATGACTCATTCATAAGTAGCCTTTGAAAGTACAGTGTGGAGGGACTTGTGCTCTTGTGTATCTGTGTGTGTGTGTGAGGAGGAAACAAGGATTAAGTTTTTGGCAGCTGGATAAAATCTCTCCGACAGGACATTTTTCAGACTTGTTTTCAGTGGGCCTTTTCCCTCTTGCTGTTTCACCTCAGCAGTGCTGGTATTTGGTTTATGTGTCATGGAAGGCTGTGGAGTTAGTGACCATCGCATCCATCGCTAAACACACTGTCCTGTCCTGCACGGCCACGGTGTGTTCCGCCTTCATTGACACGAGGCAGTGCAGCGTGTTTGAGAAGGCTTTCGCCACAGGTGTCAGAGACTGGAGTGTACAACTAGAAAGGGAGATGTTGGTTTCTCTCCTGTTGACTGGGCAGTGTCCGCCCGTCTGCTGACATGTCTAAGTGCCGTCTTTTTATTAGGCAGATCGACTGGGTTCTAAGAGGCCTCACTTCCCAGAACTCTTGTCTGTCTGTCTCCCCCTCTTCTCTTGAGTTCAAATCTTCTGCCAGGGTGATACGAGACCTATTCTCTGCTGCATCTCAGTGATGTTGAAAACAGTTAGGCTACCACCTGTCACTTCTTCTGTGGACCTTCCCTCTTGTCTCCTCTCAGCCCCCCTCTTTTTTTGTCTTTACCCCTCGTCCTGTTCTTTGGGAGTCTTTTAACTTTAACTGTGATTTTATTTTAAACACGATGAGGATCTAACGTCTACCTTTTGACATTGTGATGTTGATAGTTCTGTAGAAAATTGTATTTTCACATTCCATGGAATCCCTCCACCCTGTTAGGATGTTTTGTATGTAGTTTGCATTTCCGGATCAGTTTTTGTGTTCCATTGGAACTTCCTGAGGTTAAACTGTAAATCACAATGCTGGCTGTTTTTCCCTCTTCCTCCTCACAGATCATGATCGAGTTCTGCCCCGGAGGAGCCGTAGACGCTACCATGTTAGGTGAGGAGACATGCACTACTGTAGGCCGGGTAGTCCTTTATAGGTGTGTACTCTATAATATGTGCTCTGTCCCTTGGAACATTGTTTTCCTAAGCTCCCCGCCTCTCCCGTTTTTGACGTTTCACATTCCGTACCTGCGGCCGTAGCTGCAACTGCCACGGCACTGTTGCTCTTAAGGATATTGCTTTATTATGATAGGATTAGTGAACGGGGCCAAGCGATGTCTCGTTGTAATGGGTCTGCCATTGTAGCAAGGTACTAGGGGCAGACCGACAAGACCCACACACTGTGGGAAATACCCCTGCGCTGTTTATCCTTTGATAATCCAGCTCCCTCATACAGCAGTTGCTGGCCCCAAATACAACTAACTAAACACGGAGAGAATAAGAAAAAGTCCTGTTTTAGCATGTAAATGTTTTATCAGAGCCAATTTACGCTCTCGGGTAAGTAGCCATTTAAGACGATTTACAGCGTGTACTGGCAGCAGCTCCATCTGCCTCATGGGAAATACTCAGGTGTCCCAACGGACCCACCTTGCCTTTTTATTAGGGACTTTGGTTCTCAGTTAAAGTTGTTGAGTTGTACCATTTTCCTGTTGAGGTAAAAACTTAGCCATTGATGTCACTGCGTTAGTGATGTCAGTTTCCCCTAACCTGTGTCCTCCCCTCTCTCTGGTCTGTAGAGCTGGACCGGGGCCTGATGGAACCTCAGATCCAGGTGATCTGCAGACAGACGCTGGAGGCCCTGGTCTACCTCCACAGCATCAAGATCATCCACAGAGACTTGAAGGCCGGGAACATCCTCCTCACCCTGGAGGGAGACATCAAGCTAGGTGAGACTATCTTCTCCTTCCACAATGTTTTACGCATATAATGTACTCTTCTTCTAGAACACTGAGACCTCATGTTTCCAGAATACTAGAACCAATTTTCTTCTCATTGGATTTTCTAGATTCCACAGCAGGGCTGTTATCCACCTCAATCAAAAATGATTTTGAATAATTCTCCAATAAGCAACAAAGATTTCTCATTGGACAGTGTATAAGGGTCACATTGTCTATGGCGTTATCTTGTTGGTCAGCAAGAGCGGGGTGGGAATGTTTACATGAATGTTGCGAACGCACAACCAACCCACTTAGAAGAAATCCTTCCCTGAGACATCTCTGAAGAATAAAATGTGAGAAGTGTGGGAAAACGGCGTTCTGATTTTTAAAAAAAAAGAAAGAAAAAAAGAAATCTGCTAAATATGATTTGTTGCTAGTATTCTGTTGATTTTCAGCATTCCTGAAGTTCTTTGTGCTGAGGATTTGGGTCAAAACGGTTGATATCAGATATTTTGTTGAAGCACCACTTGCCTAACAACAACGCTGCTTTGTGGAGCCTACATGTTACAAGGCCCTCTTCAATGCCCTTAAATATGTCCACAAGCACAGACACCAGAGCTTTGATTTAATGACTGGGAGTTGCCTCTGGAGTCATTCAGTCAGTCCAGTCGGTCTCAGGAAAAACCTCTGTTGCTGCTTAACGGAGAGCTTTTATCAACAAGTTATCCAAATACGGCCGACACGTACAGCACACTTCTGACGTGTCATACGGAGCTAGTCTGTCATGTGTTTTTCCTTTTAAGTTTTTTGTTCCACAGATTTAGACCATTTTAGATTTGTTCGTCGGGTGAGAGACCCATGGTATCTATTTAATCACAGATGGGTGAAGTTATTTAATATTTTGCTCCTAGTTTATAGGGTATTCCCATTCTTTCATTAAAGTCATTGGCCCCTAAAGAATTCCTCAAGGTTTAACAGGAAACTGACACCTTGTCTGTGGAAATTTGGGATATTGTGCCTGTTCAGTAAATTGAATGTCAGCTTTGCGTCTCCCCTCAATGATGTCATGGCAGTTTACGGTGTGGAAACAAATATGATGCTTAAATGTGACATTGGGGAGTGTATGATAGGAAGACTAGTCTGCTCTGCGATGGATTTGATATTATGTTTATACTGGTCACAATAAACAATGTGGTAGTCTTTTCAATATTTTATCGAACAAAAGCTATGCGTGTGAAGGAAATAGACGCCTGGCTCCAATGGAAGCCCGTCTCGAATAAGCGCCGGTTGTGTTCAGTGATTTTGAAGGAAATAAGTGCCCCCGCTATTAATTGTTTTACGGTATTCCTCACCCGAAAGAAGATATCAGGTTATAACACTGGCCCATTAATCATTCTCTCTACCAAGAAATTGAATTTTAAAAATAAAAACAATTAAAAAATACTTTTCTTTGTGCTTGCAGCGGATTTTGGGGTGTCAGCGAAAAATACCAAAACCCTACAAAGAAGGGACTCTTTCATAGGAACACCATACTGGTAAGTACTGGTACATACACATGAAAACAGAGTAATGTAAATGGGTGCCTGCCACTGGGTGTGTCCCAAATGGCCCCTTATTCCCTTTTTAACGAGCACTACTTTTGACCAGGGGCCATGGGTGCCAGTTGAGCGCACAGTGTTTAATGGGATTACGGTGGTACTGCATGACGAAGTTAAGAACATCCTTCCTACTACCCATGCCACCTTGTTGAACCAGTTGTATGTCCTGCTTGATATCATAAGAACATTCCGTACAGTAGTGCTCAGTCGTTATGGCTTGATCGTAACCTTTTACAAGGCTCTTGTGAGAGCTGATATGTAATTGTTGTGGTTCTGGACCTTGTGCTCTGGCTGGTCCTCCGATCATGGTTGGGTTGAAGTTAACTATTGACCAGAGCAGGTCTCATCCGAGGCAATGACTATCGTCTGAAATGGCCTCTCAGTCAACCTGCCCAGGTGTTGCACATTGTTCACTAGCTTCATAAATGAGTAACAGATGCCATTTCACTCTATGTATTTTACAGTGAATGAAGCCAAGCAGTATAATATTTCTGAAGATTATGTAATATGTCACTTTTGATCGTAGGCAAACACCGGATAGGCCTCTGGTATCTCCAGAGCTCAGATTGAAGTATATATGCCTACTATTCACTTGGTCTGTAAACATAGCTGAATCAAAAGTGTGTTAACATGTCGAAAACAAGATGTATATATATGTGCACCAGATTTAGCATTTAGAGGTTAACCATTTGTCCTCTATTGTGCTATATTGTATTCCAGGATGGCTCCGGAGGTGGTGATGTGTGAGACCATGAAGGACGCTCCGTATGACTACAAGGCTGACATCTGGTCCCTTGGTATCACCCTGATCGAGCTGGCCCAGATCGAGCCCCCGCACCACGAACTCAACCCCATGAGGGTCCTGCTGAAGATAGCCAAGTCTGAGCCCCCTACCCTGGAGCAGCCCAACAAGTGGTGAGACCCAGAGGGGGGTGATGATGTATAGGTCCAAACCCTAGGCCAAAGCCAGTGAAGATAGGACTTTGAGTGTGCAGAGCTGTGGCTTTTCGAATCAGTTTGAGGCGGTGCGTTCCGTCGCTCAGTAGATGCAAGAGCTATACTCTAGGTGCCAAGAGCTATGCTCCAGATGGGAAGAGCATTCTTAGTGAAAGCTTTATTTTTCTAAGGAAATACAGTGCCTTCAGAATGTATTCACACCCCTTGACTTTTTCCACATTTATGACCCGTTTCAAGAAGCTAGGCGTATGTTGCACATCACTACTTCACAGGAGAGGCATTTCAACGCTTTATTATTATTATTTGTATTTTTTTAATCAAAATGCATTTTTTGGGCAGAAATGCCTTGTAGAACATGTGAACTTCATGTGCCTTAATAACAAACTTTTATGCCATCTGTAAATACGAATACATTCCGAGCCTAGTTGGTTTAGCCACTGAAAAAGAGAGGAATCTTCCCACTAGCCATGACTGGCTGAGGATAATGAATGGGCTGGACATATCAAGAGATGAGTTCGGATTGGTCTGCCATGTCTAACATGAGCTGCTCAGTATGTGTAAATAATTCTTGCTACCTCAGCTTTTTTGAAAGCTATAATGTTAGCCATAGAGAACTGACAAAGTGTTGCTACTGCCCTCAAAGATCAGTGGGATGGACAAACGTTACTTTCTGCACATGGTTGACCGCAGTGACGGGCCAAACAAGCTGTAGCTAGCTACAAACCAAACGGAAAAGACACGCTGCCGTGACGCATTCATCCATGTATACGGCTAAGAGTCTAGCTACATTTTCAGATATTATATCTTTCTAATTTTGCCAATCATTTTCATTGCAAGTTAAAGCATACTGTTAGCTAGCTAGCGAACGTTAGCTATCTAGCTGGCTCGCTAGTTAACGTTATGTGTATGATCTGTGTAGTAATATTATTTGTCTCTCGGAAAGCCATTTGCATTGCTTGTTATAGTTTAATGTTAACTAGCTAGCTAACATTGAACCTATTTGGTTAGCTTTAGCTACCTATTCATACTCAAGAATTTTGTGGATGGTGGCTAGCTATGCCAATTTGGTTGTACTGTAGCTATGGGTTGGGATTGTGGATCATTGTTTAGCTAGCTACACGTCTAAACAAAAGACTCCACTTCGCAAGAGAATGATTACATGACCCATCAAGTTAGCCAGGTGTGTCTAGGGGTGATTACGGCCATCTATTGTATTTCATGAACGTGTACATGTCTAGACAATAGTGATCCAACCACGTAGCTAGATGTGGCTGGCGGGTGGTTATAGAATTTATTTCAGTGTCTAGGTAAGGATGATATATTTTATAATTATTATGTTTCCAATATCTTTATATGGACACGTTCAAAGTCAGATTAGGATCTAGGCCAAGGACTAGATAGTGTATTTTTACCTGGGGCTAAAGGTTAAGAGGGTGTGAACGATGCTGAATAGGTGTAGACAAAGAAGAGCTCTCCAGTAGCTATACCAAAATATTCAACGGCCATTTTCTCAAAAGTGGAGTTACAAGTTTATCAACTTTCAAAGCGGAATTACTTTCCCATTGTTCCTCAACTGCAGTGTACGATATACCATTTTCTAGTCTCTACTTTTATCCAATGTAAAAAAACAAACATGACTTGAAATTTTACTACATAGGACCGAATCCAGGTAGTGGGTCAAATATTGTTGTTACAGTGGGATTAAAATTGATTTAATTGTCTTTTTTTGTCAACGATCTACACAAGTGGTCTTGATTTAGATAAGTATCCAATACAGTTATTACAGTTGTCTTTCTGGGTAAGTTTCCAAGAGTTTTCCACACCTGGTTTGTGTAACTTCTGCCCATTTTTTTTTTTTTTTTTTTTCAAAATTCTTCAAGCTCTATCAAATTGGTTGTTGATCATTGCTAGACAACAATTTTCAGATCTTGCCATAGATTTTCAAGCAGACTTAAGTCAATGTTGCTGAGTAACAGTTTTAACTGTCTTCTTGGTAAGCAAATAATGTATATTTGGCCTTGTGTTTTAGGTTATTGTCCTGCTGAAAGGTGAATTAATCTCCCAGTGTCTGGTGGAAAGCCGACTGAACCAGGTTTTCCTCTAGGATTTTGCCTGTGCTTAGCTCCATTCCCTTTTTTTATCCTGAAAAACTCCCCAGTCCTTAAGGATTACAAATGCACCCATAGCATGACGCAGCTACCACTATGCTTGCAAATATGGAGAGTGGTACTCTGTAATATGTTGTATTGGATTTGCCCCAAACAGTTTTTGTCCTGGATACAAAGCGCTATTTGCCATTTTTTTGGGCAGTATCACTTTAGAACCTTGTTGCAAATAGGATGCATATCTTGGAATATTTTTTATTCTGTACAGGCTTCCTTTTCACTCTGTCAGTTATATTAGTATGGTGGAGTAACTACAATGTTAATCCATTCTGTGTTCTATCACAGCCATTAAAGTCTGAGTCTGTTCCGTTATAGCCTCAGATTGTCAAGAGTAGTGAAAATACCACCACCCTATCTCCTTTCTGTCTTCCGTTGATTAATGTTCCCGGAATTCTGTGTGTTTAAGGTCACAGGAGTTTAAGGATTTCCTGAAAAAGTCGTTGGATAAGAATCCGGAGAGTCGGCCAAACGCAGCCCAGCTCCTGGAGGTAAGATGGTCACACTATACTCTAGCTCCGGCCTCTTTGACGTATGAGGACGGTTTCCCCTTATCTCATTCTTCACAGGTCCACGTTCTTATCCTCCCAAACATCAGCTTTTTCAGACACGAGGAATAGGGAGATGATACAATGGGCAAATGAGCGGTAACATACAGAGGGCATTTGGGAGATGGAGGGAGAAAGAGAGCGAGAGAGCACAAGGAAATAAGAGATGAGGAGTCTATTAAAATGCAGGACCCACTACTTCCTGTCTGGGTTTAAAAGCAGGAGGGATTGCTAACAATTTGTATTACTGTTTCCAGTGAATGGCACTTTTGGATTTTTTTTCTCCATATTCTCCCCACCCCTGGACAATTACAGGGGCCGAGTATCCTGGCCAAAAGCCTGCTGGGAGTTTGAAGAACACCGGAGAGAGACCGGAGTGGTCACGTTCGGTGCCACACTGTAGGTTTTGATCTCTATCATACCACTGCTGTTTTTAACACCAGTGCGATGACGTTGATGGGAATGAGACGCCTTGAACAGCAGCCAACCGCACCCGCTGTGGCTTATTGGCATGCATTGTGACACGGGGAGGAGTCCTTGGGGGGTTACTTGGTCTGTGGATCACTCATTGATTGAGATTGCTGAAAATCTCATTGTTAGAAGTCAATTTATTTACATCCATTATTCCAGTCAACACTTGGACAATGTCCGTGTGCGATCGTATGTGTCAGGGGACAAACATAAGTCTAGTCAATGTGACTGTAGCTCTCCTCTCTCCCACTCTGTTATGTCACATCCATGGCCGCCTCATCCCATGTGGGGGAATGTTGTATACATGTTGTCTACACAACCACATGATGAAGTATCTTAATTCACCACAGCCGTGACCATTGGTCCCTAACTACAGATTTAGGATCAGATTGCCCAAGCCCAAGTCCCAACGTTAACCATTAGGAGGAACAAACGATAACTTACCCTGGACCAAAGGTTAAGACTAACATCACCCAACTCCAGCCATTCTGTGCCTCTACCTCTCTGAAGCTGGCCATGTGGTTCACATTGAAGCATTTCGGACCAGCCGTCCAGACCAGACCAGCCCCTCCCTTACAAACATCAGAGGGAGCTGTTAAGCCGGGCTGAGCCATGGCTGGATCAAACATGGCTGGGAACTAATGCTGGTCCGTGTGCTTTCTTCACCCAGTGAACATTTTGCTTAGTGTAGCAGTGGTGGTCCAGGCTCAGTTTTCATAGTAAACCTGTTGAAGCTGGAGGGGCAGAGTAAAGTTTCAGAATAGGAGTGCTGATCTAGGATCAGCTTTGCCTTTTTTTTTACTTATGAATGAACATTACATAGACGAGGGAACGGATCCTAGATCAGCACTCCTACTCCAAGATGCTTTATGAATACTAGCCCTGAGTTGTGAAGCTCCTTTGTGAGACAGAGCATGGGGAGAGGGTCTCAGAGAGGTGCTGCGGTGTGATATGTTGAATCAAGAGAATTACCACTACCTGCCAGAAAAGGATTCACTGTTTAGTTGAGCCGGAAACCAAACCTGTGTTTTTTTATTTTTATAACGGTTATAGAGAGATCGCTACCATGTATACCCAGGAAGTGTTGATGCGACGTTTCAAAGAGCGTCTGAATCCGTTCTGTTGGACTTCCAGTGAGCCAAGTCCATAAGTCTTAGTGAGGTGTTTCAAATGCTTCTCCCCGCGTTCCTTGATACCCCAGACACTGCGTTGTGGTGTTCAAGTGTAGCACTTTGCCTGGGTGTTTTTCCTCTCCTGTGTGATAGCTGGCACTCTGCTTTCCCTGAGTCCTTGTTGACTTGATGCATTGTCTGGCATTGGAGAAGTTTTAAAGCTATCGCTAATGCTATCCACACGGATGGAGGCAGCCCAGAGGGTCCCTTTCTGCCTCAGCCACACTTCCTGTCACTTGCCTACCTGCCTGTGCCAGCTGGGCCAATTAAATTAGCCATTGTTCAAATCACCTGAATAATAGATGCTTGCTCTTTTATTTTCGCTGCACTCACATTTTCACAGCCTTGTCTGTGGCTGTCAAATTACCCCCTCTCAAGCCTGCTCCTATTATTACGCTAATTAAATTATTCTTATTGGATTTTTTTGCCCTGTCTTATCTAGGAACTTGGTTTTATAAGCACATGAGGATTTGGGGTCATCTTCATTGTTTCATCAGGGTGAGCTCATACCCTGGCCTCATTGATGGTTGCTACTGTTTCTACTGTTTAGAAACGGCCATGGGTAGAGGTAGCAGATTAAAGTTTCACTCTCCTGTGAAAGTACCCTTTCCCCCTGTTTGCTTTCTATGCCCCTGTCAATCAAGTGGTTGTCCTGACCTCCTCCCTGTCCCCCCAGCACCCCTTTGTCTGCTCGGTGAAGACCAACAGACCCTTGCGAGAGCTGGTCGCCGAGGCGAAGGCTGAAGTCATGGAGGAAATCGAGGACAATCGAGAGGAAGGAGAGGAGGACGACACCGCTGAGCTCTCAGTCCCAGTGGTAAGACCCTTTTACTGCTCGCACTCTCTCCTGTCTCTCTCCTTTCCTGCATTCCTTTTATCCTATATCCTTCTCTCTCTTCCAATGAACTTTCACCTCTGTTCTTAGCAGTGGCGTTTTCCTATTGTTTCCTGAAGTTCTCGTTTCACGTAGGCCTCAAAGTAGTTTGGTTAATACAACCAAGACATTCTGTTTAGCAGTCATGTTGTATGTGACATTAAGGGAGGATATTGATATGTACATAGCTGAATCAAAGTACAGTACATCTACTTTTGGATTTTTCTATGTCTGGTGACTTTTCTTTTGATAGTTTCTGCTAGCGTGCCCCACACCCCAGAATCTGCAGCTTCCTGTTCATCTGTGTGTGTGTGTGTGGTCTAGACTAGGGTTTCCCAAACTCGGTCCTGGGGTCCCCCCACCCTGGCTGCATGTTTTGGTTTTGCCCTAGCACTACACATCTGATTTAAATAATCAAAGTTTGATGAGTTGGTTATTTGAATCAGCTGTGTAGTGCTAGGGGAAAAAACTAAACGGGGGGCCCCAGGACGGAGATTGGGAAACCCTGGTGTTGACTCAGCAGGGCAGCGCTCTCTAAAGTGTGGGGGTGTTTCTGTGGTGTTCGGATCGCACACTGAGATGGGGGCGGAGGACATGCACACACTTCTCACTGAGATGATAGAATACACGCACTAGAGCACATTCTGCATACACTGATAGTCACACACTCCCTGGACGACCTCAAACTCCAGCTGCCATGGTCATTATGTCCCTGATGAGGACTCCATATGGTCTTTCTACTATTCAAACACAGATTGAGCCTAGTCCCGGACTAATGGAGAATCTCCATTTTTGAAAATGGGTTTGAATTCAGGATTAGGCTTAACCTGCGTCCGGGAAACCGCCCCTGAAACATCTACTAATCAAACGCTTCCAGTTAAGCGTTTTTTCAGGTTGAGAGTAATGGGTTTACTGTATATGAATGTGTGGGTGGACTGGATTAGAAAGTGAGGGGAAATCAGAGGGCACTAAATCACTGGTGCTCAAACAAAGGAACAGAATTTGGAACACTTGCTTTCACACACCCAGGTACCCACCGTTAAAAAAGGATGCTGTTTGTTGTCCTGTACACTGGCACAAATATCGCTTTACCACCTCTTGGGGGACTTCATTATTTAAAGTTTGACATGGTTTCTTTTCCACAGACATGACCCTTTAGGTAAACATATACACTTGCCTTTAAACTGTATGTTTTCCAAATCAAACAGTACTGAAGTTGGACATTAGATTGGTAGAATTGTGTCGGTGATAATGAGTCATTCGTAACTGTTATGTGATATGGACCTGAGGTCATTTCAGGTCAGTCATTTTGGATGGACCGTAGCGGTCTTCATTATTGCTACCCTTAGAGCATCAGTATAGTCAGCGGTCTGTCCTGTCCTCTTGCATTATAGCTACTGCTGACCCACAGTCAAGAGATCAGCATGTTTCATTCCTGCACTCTCCTGACGGAAACCCCCCCCCGCGCGCTACCGCGCGCGCGCACACTCCAAACAGCTTTCTTCTCACACAACCCCCCCCCCAGAAGGAAATGCAAGGCCTGAGAGTGCAGCTTTCAGGAATTCTTAGTCGTCCTTCACCACACACACACACACACACACACACAAGGTACAGTATGATCAAAAAGGGTTGTTTTGAGATATTTGTAAAGTTGAATACATTGATGTGTAAAGTCGTATTTCAGAATGTAGACACTCCAAGATGTTGTCTGTATCATGTACGGTCAGAGGTGGCACCACAGGTCCCAGAGTGGTCGTGACATATTTTTCTTCCTGATGGTTACCAGCTGGTTAAACTCTAGAACCTGGTTGTAGCAGGTACCTTAAGAGTTGCCCTATTGTCTGGAGCAAGTAAACTGAGCAGTCAGGCAAGTTGAGCCTGCTCTAAAGTTGCCCAGGTGATAACATGAAAACCACAAAAATGTAAGGAATTTCAGTAAGCCTAAAACTGAACTTTCTGGTTCATCTCCATTGTTTAAGTGAAAGAGGGACAATTAATGGCAGCCGGGCTAGTTGAGACTGATTTTGTTGTTCCATTAGGAAGAGCATTAGAAAAATAAAGTTTCCCCTGGCCAAATGGGACTGGGCAGGGCGCGTAGGTGTAGACCACAGTTGATCAGAGTGATACAGCGTGTCAGATCGCTACTGTTTAGGTGTAGGCTGCCACAACATTTCTGTAAAGTGTTTTTGCTTGTGTCGGGAGTGAGTTATTTTCCTGTTCGCTAAAATAATACTGGCGTGAAGTGGAGAGCGCGCACTGCTTTCTATAGACGTGCACATGCCAGACCCGCAATTTCCGTAAATCTGATTTGGTCGACACACACACACACACACACACAACCTGCAGCACTCTGGTGAGAAAGACATTGGCTACAAATTGTGTGCGAGTTAACAAATTATGAGGCAAGGCCATCAAAAAAAAAAAAAAAAGAAGCCTACTTTGTCCCTGTTTTCAACGCTTTTGTGTCATTTTGTATTCAACCAAATCTAAAGTGGTGGGGTTCTGCCCCACCTAATTGAAAAGTCCTGGGGGCGAATGCCTGCTCGCCACACGTTTGCTGGCGGCCCTGAAACACACAGAGCGTAGCAGCGGGTGTATTGGCGGAGAGGTTGTAAACATTTGTCTCAGGGCCTGGAGAGCAGTTAGCCAGTTCTCTCCAACTGTGAGTTCTTCAGAAAGGCTGGCCCCGGTCGTAAAGGTGGCTGATGACCATTGTTAGCTTAACGCTCCGAGACCGCTCTCTGCACGTGAGCCACGGGACATCAACAGGATCTGCACCTGTTGATATTATTAGTGTGTTATTACTGATTACATACTTTATCTCCGGTGCGCAGAAGAGGTACGTTTTATAGGTAGGAGTTTAGAAAGGAACATCTGCATTGCTACAGACAGTACCAATAAAGGTCAACACTGCAGATCTACTGCAATATGAAGCCAAGAGAACTTGAGCATTAGGAATAAGACCATCAAGCATTAAGGCTAAGTCCATTTCATTTGGCTCGTATTAGTGGGATTACTTTCAACATAGGTGCTTCTGGGGGAAAAGGTGTGAAAAAGGCGCCCGTGTTGAAATGCTTTGTCACTGCCGCACATAACAATGTTCCTCTCCTCTCCCCAGCCTCCAGGCAAGGACCCGTCTCAAACCAGTCAGACCAGTCTACAAGGGGACAATGCCCCAGACACACTCACCAAAACCCCCGTGGGGGCCGACGCCAAACCCCCCATGAGACCTTCCCGCACGAGGGATGGCCAGCTGATCGACCGACAGCTCCCTGATGAGGGCATCAGCATTGTGGACTCTGACAAGCCCGAGAGCGAGACCTCTGGCAAGGCCTTCTCCAGCTCCGACTCGGGCATCGAGGATGGAAAGAGCACCTCGGATGAGAGCAAGCCTGTGGACACCCCTCTGACAGAGAACCCGACCCTGCTGGCACAGCCAGAGATGGTACCAAAAATACCCCAAAGCCAGTTAGTGGTGAAGGGAGGAAGCGTCAACATGGCCAGTGGGGAGGTGCCCGTAATTGGGGGAAAAGGGCCCACCACCCCTACCCCAGACCCCACACCTTTGATCGGGCTGAACGGCAGCATGAGGAGGGGGCCTTCGAAAAGGGAGAGGGTCCCCATAGGGGCTAACATGGACAACCTGATGACCCACCACAACGCCAATGGCATCTCCAAGAGGTACTCTGATGCGGGCAGCGTGTCTGCTTCTGAGAGCATGGACATCAGCCTCAACCTGTCAGGAGACATGTCAGTCAACAAGGACGATGGATCCCTCTGCCCCAGGGTGGTGAGTAACACCATGTTTAATGTCACATTTCCAATGATTTATCCTAGTGTTTAACCAAAACACCTCAGACTTTTGTATTTCCACGGCCTGGCTCCAGTGACTTTCTGGGCCATGGTCTCGGCAGACCTGCTCTGGCTTGGGGCCAAGGCAAGACCACTGGGATATTTTGGGCAACATTTTACATAACAATGGCTAGCTGTGAGGCCTCCCGAGTGGCGCAGCTGTCTAAGGCACTGCGTCACTACAGACCAGGGTTCGATCCCAGGCTGTGTCGCAGCCGGCCACGACTGGGAGACCTATGAGGCGGTGCACAATTGGCCCAGTGTCGTCCGGGCAGGTGCATGTTCATTATTTGTTTATGGTTCATTGAACAAGCATGGGGAAACAGTGTTTAAACCCTTAACAATGAAGATCTGTGAAGTTATTTGGATTTTTACGAGTTTATATATAGTGTATAATGTTTGACTAAAACATAATCATTTGAAACCTTTGCTTACATTTGAATATGATCACGTCTCCATTATGCATGGGAATACTTGGGAATACATTTACATTAAAATCACTTGGAGCTGATTTCCTGGTGTTTTTATGGTCTTATGTCCCCAAAAAAATGTAAATTTTATTTTGCTCAGAGAACTTTGGGGGCCAAATAAAACCACCCGCGGGCCTTCAGTTGGGGAACCCTGTCCTAGGGTGAAGGCTCACAATAAAGAACAGCTTGTCTTAAACTACCCCTAACCTGCATTCATACATGCACTTGTCAATGAGTCAAACTCCACTGAAATAAGCTGCTATGTCCAATGTTTTATGGCAAAAGCTTCAATTCTAGCAGAAGAGGCTCTGAGATGGAAACAAACTGATGTTCTCTGGAAAATGGACACATCCCATCCTTCTAATAACGAGTCTGTTTTGCACTAATACAATTCCATTTTCCATCCATTATGACCAATGGCTCTTTGTTTCGAGCTCTATTCAGCATTCAGTATTGTGGATGTCATTTCTATACAGCCATTGTTGCTGGGGGAGCTTCTGGTTGTTGGACTGGCCATCACTGGAAATCTATTCATTGGACTTGTGTTCTATTTGTGATATGTATTTTTCCAGAACAGATTATTCAGCAGTTAATTTTTCCACTGGGCTAGATGAATGGGACATCTATGTTAGACCCAGTAACAGTGTGAGGCTATATACATGCGAGACGGGCATGTCAGGAAAAACCAGGGGTTTATGAATGGTGCTGTATGAGAGAACACAGATCAAGGGAGGGAGGCTAGAGCCAGACGCGAGGCTAGGCCCCATCTGAGCTGTTGCTGCAGTACATACACCTGTGCCCTCGGAGCACACTGGATGTGTGCTCAACTTGTTCACATACATTATGCACCGATGTCATCACTCTCGCTCACACACACACACACACACACACACACACACACACACACACACACACACACACACACACACACACACACACACACACACACACGTCATCGCACACAGTGTCTCTGTCAAAGGTTTAGAAGAATGGCTACTGTTTACTTACAGTACCTTCTCTGGCGAGAGACGTACAGGGAACGGTGTTTGTTCAGCTGGCCCCTTACGTTTTCACTTTTCATCAATAGGATGATTATCATTTCCACGAAAACGCCCTTAAAGTAGCCATGTCACCCAGGGCTGTGCTACTTTTCCTGGGCAGAGACTGGTGTGGTTCTGGCCCAGTGACCAGTAAGAACCATTTGAGTCTCTCTGTTTCTGTACTGGGGGATGAGAGCTCTGTTGTCAGAGAATCCAACTTCCTGCTTGGCACTCCCTCCCTGTACAACAGAGCAGGGTAATTATAGAGGACCGGCCCAGCAGGATCACCCTGTTTTAGGGATCATACACACACACGCAGCAAATGTTGATCTGCAGTTCGTTAGGCGTAGCGTGTTTTTAGGGACCACCAGCTGTAGAATTGGTTTGCAAATTACCGCCGGCACCCTGTTTAGAATTGCTAAGTGCTCTCGGGCCAGCAAACGCTGACGGTGTGTCCATGCCTTTCCACTACTGCTCTTTCCTGTCAACTGGCAGGCAGACTATGTACAGTGCTCTCCATACACAGCCTTCTTCTTTAAAGACACACTAGTGTGTTGTCGTCATGTATCATGCCAAGGAACCCAAACATGAAGTGGACTGAACATCCTTACTTGTTGTTATATATATATATATACACTGCTCAAAAAAATAAAGGGAACACTTAAACAACACAATGTAACTCCAAGTCAATCACACTTCTGTGAAATCAAACTGTCCACTTAGAAAGCAACACTGATTGACAATACATTTCACATGCTGTTGTGCAAATGGAATAGACAAAAGGTGGAAATTATAGGCAATTAGCAAGACACCCCCAATAAAGGAGTGGTTCTGCAGGTGGTGACCGTGGACCACTTCTCAGTTCCTATGCTTCCTGGCTGATGTTTTGGTCACTTTTGAATGCTGGCGGTGCTTTCACTCTAGTGGTAGCATGAGACGGAGTCTACAACCCACACAAGTGGCTCAGGTAGTGCAGCTCATCCAGGATGGCACATCAATGCGAGCTGTGGCAAGAAGGTTTGCTGTGTCTGTCAGCGTAGTGTCCAGAGCATGGAGGCGCTACCAGGAGACAGGCCAGTACATCAGGAGACGTGGAGGAGGCCGTAGGAGGGCAACAACCCAGCAGCAGGACCGCTACCTCCGCCTTTGTGCAAGGAGGAGCACTGCCAGAGCCCTGCAAAATGACCTCCAGCAGGCCACTATGCTAAGTGGACAGTTTGATTTCACAGAAGTGTGATTGACTTGGAGTTACATTGTGTTGTTTAAGTGTTCCCTTTTATTTTTTTGAGCAGTGTGTATATATATATATATATATATATATATATGTATATATATATAACAAAATATATATATATTTTTTTACCGTCCTAATGGTAAAAAAACACTGCTGCAGTCACTCAATCATGGTACTGTATTGTGACACTAAACACACACTTTGCCCCCTAATAACGCTCTCTGTCTCCTCCAGGACTCTCGTTTCTCCAGTAAGACGTTGAAGCGCACCAGGAAGTTTGTCATTGACGGCTTGGAGGTCAGCGTGACCACATCCAAGATCATTGGCGATGATGAGAAGAAAGATGAAGAGATGAGGTTCCTCAGGCAAGTCACACTGCTTCCTTAAACCCTTTTTCTCCCTGAATCAAGGTCAGGAAAAGGGGCCGGGTCTACTCATCTCTGTATAAAACAGGATCTTTGGTATACTGAGAGTTGTTGAGTGCTTGGGGTGGTGTTCAGATGTCCTATTTTGGCCATCCTGGTCTGGTCTTTGCCCTTTGCGATCATGTGAGTCAAGTGTGAACAACATAGCATGGAACATACTATTTTTGTGAGTGAAAAGGAAGGATTGTCATAAGTTCCTAACAGTGATAAGATATTCAGTATACCAGTAAACAATGTATACCAGTCACTGGTTTTGATATGGGCCAAATATTTCACTATTTTGCATTAACATGTACGATTCCCTAAACTGCCCCAATTTGACAACAAATAATTGAAACTTGTTAGAGGATTCTGACACGTCATGAGTTAAAGATCCGGAGCCAAGTGTGCTGTCATTGCCATCTAGTGGTGATCATTTGACACCACACTCTGTTGGTTCAGGCAGTGTCGGAGACTGGTGATGACTCGCACACTTACTACCTGGTAGTCAGATTTCTCTAAGCTCTGTGTTCTCATTGTGATGGAGGGAGCAAGGCTTTCCCATGAACTCTCCTCTCTTATCTCCATGGAGAGAATATATTCCCCAGTCTGTCTTCTGATACGAGAGGCCAATTGTCTCATGGTGCTTAGAACTGATTCAGTGTACATTGTTTTGACTATTTGTTAGATCTTTGATGTGGAATTATTTGCCTCCAACTGTTTTTACTCCGAGGCAATGTCATCTCCCTCAGATTGTCTAAAAGTCTGTCAAGGTCAAGACCGTAAGAGTATTTGAACTGTGTGTGTGTGTGTGTGCAGGCGTCAGGAGCTCCGGGATCTGCGGCTGCTGCAGAAGGAGGAGCACCGCGCTCAAGCGTTACTGAACACAAAGCTGGACGCTCAGAAGGAGCAGATGCAGCGACGCTTCGACCAGGAGATGAACGTAGGTCTAGACACACCCACTGACAAACACACAGTCACACTATAGTCTTGCATCGGGTTGGATACCCACGGCTGTTAATAAAAATAAAAAAATCCCATGGTTGGGTTCGCAAGAATTTTCAGATGGGGTCGTGGATGAAAAAAGTTTGGGAAACCCTGGCCTAAACTCTTGTAGCCTGAATTTAACTGATGCGTCTTGCTGACAATGGGAGCCTTTTTGTAGAAAGAAAAGTTGGGACAAATGAAAAGGAGCTGAGGTTTTAAACATACGAGAACGGTTGAATTAGCTATATTTAGAGACTCGGGTCACGAATCGGCTCTCGGGAACAATTCTATGCTGGTGGGTCGGGTTGCGTAGAAAAATCTGTCCTGATATCGGGTGGGGTTCGTAATTGATGTGGTCCCGGCGCGGGGCTGGTGTGTACTGAGAGGCCTCGACATACCAATGGTCTCTCTTTTATTTTTTTATCTACGCCCACTAATGTGTAAAAAAACAGAATTCCTCCAATCCACACCAACACCATAATATCTCCCGCTGTTTATGGAAGGACAGAACCCCTGAATTAACTCAACACCCACACTCATGTCATATCAACATCCCTTTGGATAGCTGTCTGGTTAAGGGAATCCCTTTTTCACAACCCTCCCCTCGCCAAAAGAAAACACACATGTTACATCGGTCTATGAACAAGTAGGGGATATCCTCTCTGCAGAGGAGGCTGGTGGGAGGACAGGCTCATTGAAATGGAACGGCGTCAAACACATGAAACAACATATGGAAACCACGTTTTGACTCCATTCCAGCCATTACAATGAGCCTGTCCTCTAGCTCCTCCCACCAGCCTCCTGCCTCTATCCTTTTTGACATTTTCCGAACCTTCCCAGCTTTGTCCCCCCCCTTAGCCCACCAGGATCATGGCTACGTATGATATAAATATGGTGAACAGGTTTAATTCCTTCTCTCTGCTCCTCCCAGGCGAAGAAGAAGTACTACGACACGGAGCTGGAGAGCCTGGAGAAGCACCAGAAGCAGACCATCGAGAAGATGGAGACGGACCACGCCATTAAGCTCCGGGACGAGACCAAACGCATCCGCTCCGAACAGGACCGCGACTACAACAAGTTCCAGGATCAGATGAAGCGCAACAAAAAAGAGGTGAGGGAGTGAATGTGGACGGTGAGCGTAAAAATGAAAGGAGCGTTGTTTATTAAGTCCATACGTTTTTACAATCATCTTTCCAGGTGAAGAATGAGATTGAGAAGCTCCCCAGAAAGTCACGGAAAGACAGCATGAAACAGAGCATGAACACCTTTACACAGATGAAACAAACTGAGGTAAACAGGAGCTGCTTTCTTTATTGCTCCACCACTGACCTCTAAATCCACTTAATATCCACTTAATATACTAACGGTAGCTAGCTATAATCACATATTAACGTCTCATCACTGCCTATTTCCTGTGGTTTAGGAGCAGAACTTCCTGTCGGCCCAGAAGAACCACCTGGACACGATGCTGAAGAGGATAATCTCGGAGAACAAGAGGGAGATCTCCGAGACAGAGAGGCAGTGTCTCAACAAGAAGCAGAACCTTGTCAGAGGTACAAGCATCAGTCACATTGGATGGCTGGGTGCCATCAACACTGTTGTTAGAATGACAGTAGCTGCTCCTCTGGGAGGGGTCTAGTCACTCCCTGAGATCTGTTAAAGGGATGGTTTGAGATTTTGGCAGTTTCCACTTACCCAGAGAGATGAACTCTGTGCAGTTTGAAGGATGCACATTGAAGGTAGTTTCAGGAGCCATTGCTAACTTCCATTAGCGCAACGACTGGAAGTCTACTTGAGGCAGCTAGCAATGTCTCCAGAAACAATTTTTAACTTCCTTCGAACTGCACACCGAGGACACAACATTTAGGAAAAAAAAGGGCTTTATTGCCTAAATCTCAAACGGTCCCTGTAAAGTACACCTTTGATCTCTGTTCAAGCCCTCAACTTTTAACAAATGCTTACTTGGTGTTTATCTTTCCCCTCGGATATATTTTTATCTCTGACTTGAGAGAATCTTCCTCTTTTTCCAACTGCTTTCCAAACTATTTTCATTCACTGGCTGTCTCCACTTTTTGTTCCTCAGACAGGGAAGCTACTATCTGGGACCTAGACGAGAAGATCCTTCATGAGAAGCACCAGTTACTGAAACAGCAGCTAAAAGACCAGTACTTCTTCCAACGGCACCAGCTGCTCAAGAAGCATGAGAAGGTATAGCAACCCTATCCGTGTGGCTGGGAAAGGAACCTACTGCAGTTATTGGGGTTAAACCTTGTATGCCCAGCTAATATCCTCAAACAACCCCTTACCTTTGCATAGTGTGTGTGTGCGCACGCATCCTCACACATGACTGTCTCCCTAGGAACAAGAGCAGATGCAGTGCTACAACCAGAGGATGATTGAGCTGCTGAAGGCCCGGCAGCAGCAGGAGAAGGGTCGCCTGCCCAAGATCCAGCGCAGCGAGGGCAAGACCCGCATGGTCATGTTCAAGAAGAGCCTCCGCATCAACTCTACGGGCAGCTCGTCGGAGGACCGCGAGAAGACCAAACAGGTACCAGACAACTACAGAACGGCCTGGCGAGGGGGAAGAGGGAAGACTGGGTGTGAATGGAGGAGTAAATCAAACATGTAGTGGTGTAGCTATATGGGATGGAGGGTAGAGAGGCAAGATGGTCAAATAGATGAGCGCTGACGTCTCATCAAGCGGTCAGAAACCACGTGCAAGTGTTGGCTAGAAAATGGTAATATCATACTCGGATCACAGAACTGTATCAGGCCTAAGTGCTGTAAACGAATCCCTCATCCCCATCTCTCTCCCTCTCGTGTGTGTGCTCCTCCCCAGTTTGCCCAGCAGGAAGACAAGCGTCAGAAGGCTGAGCGGCTGCACCAGCAGCAGAAGCATGACCACCAGATGAGGGACATGGTGGGCCAGTGTGAGGGCAACGTCAGGGAGCTCCAGCAGCTACAGGTGACCACAGTACACCAAACTCTCTCTGAATAATGTCCATCTATATAGCTTAGCTTATTTGACCCTGGGTGTCAAACCCTTACACATCGTTTTTGTCCTGAGCATACCCACCAGCCTGAAAGCCTATCTGCATTAGAATGCCTGCATGTATGTGGCATAATGTACAATAATAGGAAGATCCACAAATTCAGTAGGTTTGTAAAGTATGGGAAATAAGTTCCACAGGTGCTCCATGAATAGTGTTATGTAATGACTGACTGTATTGTGGTGTGAGAGCAGAATGAGAAGTGCCACCTGCTCATTGAGAACGAGACTCAGAGGCTCAAGTCTCTGGATGAGCAGCACAACCACCATCTCAAGGAGTGGAGGGCGCAGCTCAAGCCTAGGAAGAAGGTACGCGGCCATACCGTTAACATTGGGTGTCAATTTCACTAGGTCTCAAAGCACTTTTCCTTTACGTTGATGTCCATTACTGTTGTTGCCATTATTGTAAGACGAGATTTAAAGTCCTACTCCAGTATTCTTTTCACCTTATCACTTGATTTACTTAACAAATGGTATAGCTCAATAAGTGGTCCAGGTATGACATGGCACAATTCTTTGAATGGCCTTCCCCTTGACATTTGCAGTTGTCCAAAACATTTTTTTATACCATATAAAGGGGCAATCTTCAGTTGCGACATACATTTTTGGATTAATTTATTTGTATATATATATATATATATTTATTATTATTATTAATATATATATATTTATTATTATTATTATTATTATTATATATATATATATATATATATATATATATATATAATTATTATTATTATTTATATTTATATTTATTATTATTATATATATATATATATAATTATATATATATTTATTATTATATATATATATATTTATTATTATTATTATTATTATTTTATATATATATATATATATTATACACACACTACGGATGTAACGCATTCAAACGTTTAATATAGACTGCATTGTTCCACGAACCTCAAACCAATTCAATTGTAGCATGTATTGGTCCGAAAATTGATTCAAACGTTACAAATCCCAGATTCACACTTTTTTTTTTTTTTTGCTCATATTGCTTTCTTTCTACCTTCCAAAAATGTCACAAAAGATGGGATAACTGAGTCCTCTCCTTCAGTGTCGAAATAACTATGTAACTGTGTTGACAGTCATCAATCTACAAGTCATTTTGCATGCCGAATAACTCCAGGGAATATCAGTAGCCTAAGTCAAATTGCGCACTGTGCCCAGTTTTGCACGCTCACCAACGCGAGGTAGGCGTCCTGTTCTTGATCGTGCATATCTGCGCAGCACCTTCAGCATTGGCTTTTAGTTGTGACAACCTATGTAAATTACTAGGCTATTGCTATGCGCTGATGGAAAATAGCCTTTTACCGGTGTTAAAAGATACCGTAGACACAACTCTTGTCTGACTATATGCTACCTGCTGAATGGGTCTTACAATATTTTGATTGTTCAGGTTCACCATCAGCAATAGTTTCGGTAGTTTTTTGCTTTAAACAATCAGTGTATACGGTCACTTTTAAACAAAGTTGCTAATTTCATAACGACTACAGCAATCACTTTGCGAGGTACAAAGCAGGTGGACAAATAAAGCTCACTAAAACAGTCAAAACCATTTGTTTTTTCTGGGGGGGGGGTCCAAAATTGTGCTATATATTCATTGGCAATGTCATAGCTAATTTGTAAATGATAAATATTGATGCATTATTAGCTCAAACACTTAATCTGCAAAAATGACAAGTGAATTAGTGGATGATGGTGATATCAGAACCAAAGTGGGGGGACAAAAAACATGCTACATTGCCCCCTAATCTGATAGTGGGGTGGTAGATGCCTAGTCTCCTTTGTCTCAAGTGCCTACTTAGTACTACATACATAATTTACACGCACACGTCAGCTCAGGCAGATCCTGCTCATAAACTCCATCAGCAGCAGATTTGAATTTAGACTGGAAAATGAATGTGTTTTATGCAAAACAATATTAGTGTGTCGTGACAAACCGAATCACATTGATTCATTCGCTAATCAAAACAAATCACACCGTTTCAAACTAAAAACACCCACATTTATAAGCTTGTTTTTACTTTGTTTGTAAACATTTTAAATGGTAGCATGCTGTCTAGCCTCAAATACTTAACTATAATTTGGGTATCTTGGATGGTCAGTCCTGGCATCTATAGTGGTTGTTTCTCCAGCCCCATCCCCCTTTTACCAAAACAGAGGTGGGAGTATATGTTATTGTTTCAACTGCGGCTTGCCCCTTTAAGTTTGTGTACGGACTGTATTTATACTTGGGATATTGTTTTTCAGCAGAAAGTTCAAAATGGCTGGAGAGCGTTTTTAAAGTGTCTTTCTCTACCCATCTCTCGCCCTCATCTCTCCCTTTTTCTCGCTTTCTTCTCTCTCCCTCCCCCCTCTCTCCCAGGCTCTGGAAGAGGAGCTGACTGAGAGGAAGAGGGAACAGGAGGTGTTCTTTAAGATGAGTGAGAACTCCGAGTGCCTGAGTCCCAGCTCCCCAAACAAACTCACCAAGTTCCTCCCTTACTCTGAGTCCTCTACCACGTAGACTGGCATCTCTCCCCCCTCCAAACACCCTACCGCCTTATCCCACACCATACCCAGAAGGACCACTGTCAGCTGCCTCAGTCCTCCTGAACTTTTCATTCATTTTTAAGGAGTAGTTATGTTTTAAGTTCCTGTTTATAAGATTTTATCATTTTATTAACCCAAGATGGCAAAGCTTGGTCATATTTTCTTTGAGGATTGTCTTTAACTCCACATGTGCATCAGGCTGCTTGATAGATAGGGTGTTCTTCATCCATGCAGCACTTCCTTTTTCATTCATATTAATATTGCCTACAGCACCAAATTGACTCAGATCCCCATTGGTTTGTCTACCCAATAAGCATGAGACTAACCTATAGTTAGAAGGGTGTGGTGGGGAGATGCATCCCATATCCCAAAGAGGGTCAGCTGAGGAGCAGTAGTTTAGGTGCAATGTGGAACATAAGAAAAAAATGTACTTCAGACAATGCTGTGTTGGTGGGAGCCAATGAAAACACAATTTTGTTTCACTGCAATATCGGTCTTCTTCCAAAGAGTTTCTCGCTTAATGAACACACCCAAGTATGGCGCACAAACTCAGCAAAAAAAGAAACGTCCTCTCACTGTCAACTGCGTTTATTTTCCGCAAACGTCACATGTAAATATTTGTATGAACATAAGCTTAAACAACTGAGACATAAACTGAACAAGTTCCACAGACAGGTGACTAACAGAAATTGAATGCGGGGGGGGGGTCAAAATAAAAAATAAGTCAGTAACTGGTGTGGCCACCAGCTGCATCTCCTCATGGACTGTACCAGATTTGCCAGTTCTTGCTGTGAGATGTTACCCCACTCTTTCACCAAGGCACCTGCAAGTTCCCGGACATTTCTGGGGGGAAAGGCCATAGCCCTCTGATACAACGGGATTGAGATCCGGGCTCTTCACTGGCCATGGCAGAACACTGACATTCCAGTCTTGCAGGAAATCACGCACAGAATGAGTAGAATGGCTAGTGGCATTGTCATGCTGGAGGGTCATGTCAGGATGAGTCTGCAGGAAGGGTACTCCATGAGGGAGGAGGATGTCTTCCCTGTAACGCACAGAGTTGAGATTGCCTGCAATGACAAGCTTAGTCCGATGATGCTATGACACACCGCCCCAGACTATGATGGACCCTCCACCTTCAAATTGATCCCGCTCCAGAGTACAGGCCTCGGTGTAACTCTCATTCCTTCGACAATAAACGTGAATCCGACCATCGCAACTGGTGAGACAAAACCACGACTCGTCTGTGAAGAGCACTTTTTGCCAGTCCTGTCTGGTCCAGCGACGGTGGGTTTGTGCCCATAGGCGACGTTGTTGCCAGTGATGTCTGGTGAGGACCTGCCTTACAACAGGCCTACAAGCCCTCAGTCCAGCCTCTCGCGGACAGTCTGAGCACTGATGGAGGGATTGTGCGTTCCTGGTGTAACTCGGGCAGTTGTTGTTGCCATCCTGTACCTGTCCCGCACTACTGCGAGGACAATCAGCTGACCGTCCTGTCTCCCTGTAGCGCTGTCTTAGGCGTCTCACAGTACGGACATTGCAATTTATTGCACTGGCCACATCTGCATGCCTCATTGCAGCATGCCTAAGGCTTGTTCACACAGATGAGCAGGGACCCTGGGCATCTTTCCTTTGTTGTTTTTCAGAGTCAGTAGGAAGGCCTCTTTAGTGTCCTAAGTTTTCAGAACTGTGACCTTAATTGCCTACCGTCTGTAAGCTGTTAGTGTCTTAACGACCGTTCCACAGGTGTGTGTGTTCATTGAACAAGCATGGGAAATAGTGTTTAAACCCTTTACAGTGAAGAGCTGTGAAGTTATTTGGATTTTTACGAATTATCTTTGAAAAACAGGGTCCTGAAAAAGGGGTTTCTTTTTTTGCTGAGTTTATATCTAGTTGCCAAATTTTTCTGTTGACAATTCTTTATTACTTTCCAAAGATCAGCACAGAGCATGATTTTCAGAATTCACTTTTTCTGGTAACACAGTGAATTAATGGAATTCCCACCGAAATCAGTTTCATTGTAACTTGGACTTTAAGTCGCTTTGGATAAAAGCATCTGCTAAATGGCATATTGTATTATATATTAACTTAAAATGCTCAGATCATTTGCCCTTGTTTCGATCAGAATAGAGCCCTAGTTTTACATTTTCATGAGATGAGCTTAAACACTCAATGAATACAGGAGAAGTCCGGGGAAAGTAAATTGTAGTCCAATTTTATTTTTGTTTTTTAATTCAAGGGTTGAAGAAAATTAGATATTTTTGAGTTGATTGTGTTCATGTCTCAAATGTTTTTCTGTGCTGCATTTTTACTGTAAAGGCAATACTAGCACACTGGATGGGAACTAACAAAGGCAAATGGAATACTGTCTTTGTAGGAATCTTAAGAGATATACGTTTTACATTTTAATTAAGTATATTGGGGTTATTTTCCATTGTTTGTTATTAAATGTACTGTCTGCTAATGAAAGTGCAATATGTAATTTTTCCTCCACCAAATGTGCCTTTCTTTGCACTGAGAGGAGTATACTAAGTTATGAGGTAGTGCATCAGCTATTTTGCAGTTAATATGTATCCTGCTGCTTTTGAAAATGGGGTTTGTTTTCTTGACCAATTAGGCCTGTTAGATCACTGGAGGCCCGAGTGTCTGCGGGTTTTCGCTCTTCCCTTCTACTTGATTGATAAATGAAGGTCACTGATTTAGTAAGGAACTCTCCACACTTGTCTAAGTCTTAATTCAAAGGAAAAGCCAGCAGACGCTAGGCCCTCCATGGAATGGGTTTGACAGCGCTGTGTTGATCTGCAGTAATTTGGTCAACTATCAGGTACAGCTACTCTCAAGATGTATTTTAATTTGTTTGTTTTTCTCTCTTCTGTTGTCATTTGCAATGACTGTCTTTCTCTGTCTGTTTACCTTTTTTTAAAGTTTATTTTGTAAGGTGTGAGTGAATGACTGTTCAGCAGAAGGAACCACTGTTGTACATGGAGTCTAATAAATGCAAACGTTCTAATGTCTACGCTTGTTCAAGTAAGGGCTAGATTCTAGCAGAGCCGCAATGGCCGACACCCGCATAAACTGTCAAATCCACGTGGCCCCCGGCTTTATACCTAAAGCGTACATTGCCATTGGCTGCACAGAGTTGCATTAAGAGAGATTCCGTGCAGCCTTGTTTATAAGTTCGAACACTGGAATGCGATACGTAAGTTACACATCGATTAGGCTGATAGAAATGACGCTCAAATTGAAAATCATCCAACAGAATAATGAGGATTTCTATATAGCCTACACTTTCTTGCTCTGAACTTCTAAAGCGAGTGGGATGGGTGTGGCTTCATGACAATGAAGAGCAGCTGCTCAACCGATTTGACAGCCCCAATTGCAGTTACACGGCCAAAACATAAACAGGAGTGTCTGCTATCAGCGGTTAACTCTCGATCTAGGTTGCATCCGTTTCCTCAAAATAAAGGAACATTTCCAAGGAAAACCAAGATAACATGTAATTTTTTTTTAAAATGTTTATTGACTTAATATGAAAGAGAACCATGAGGGGGGGGGGGGGGAATACACAAGTATAACGAATACATTACAGGACTAAGATGGGATATGCGCAATATGTCAGCGGGAAAGGTGTTTATGCTGCATATCTCAAAGAATAAAGAACTAGCAGTTTCTTTTTATAAATTCATTTTCAAATTAAATTGACCAGTTTAGGGTAAAGCATTACTTAAAGCAATAAGACAATCCATACTGTTTTTATTGTAGTGTTCACATCCCTGTGTGCCTCTCCTTATGCTTCAGTAACCAAACTGTTGAATGCATGTCTTTCCAACCCATACCCTAACCCCAATCTAGGTTTCACTCACATTCCACTAACCGTCAGGTCTTACTCCATGAGTTGACACTAGTGTTGATCATTACAAATCTGGCATGAATATTATTACTTTTGTACTATGTACACTGCCAAAGATGGAAAACTCCAAGTTACTTATGATTTCAATGCTGGTTAGGGACCTGACACAGCATTGGACCTAGTACTTTAACATGAAGATTTGAGGGGGATGGGAAAAACATAGTATCAAAGCAACTAGGAGCAGAATCAGATCAACCATATTCTGAGATTCTCCAATTAACCTGAGCTACAGGCACTCCCAGCCTTGTCAGTTTGTCTCCTAGGAGACCAACCCTCTTTCTCCATGACCATGGCCCAGCTTCGTAGTAGCCATTGTTACTAGTCACACTTAAATGCTTTGTAAGGCCTATTTACCGACTGCCTCACACCACTTAAAGCCAAGTGCATCGTTACATGCTTTTTTTGTCCTTCCACGTCACTTTATACACAGAAGACCTCCGCTAAACATACAATCAATGGATTTTTATCCATCTCTCTGTGACCACCAATAACTTTAAATAGGCTACAAAGTGGGCAATGTCTTTGCAATTGTAACAAAATATGCTTCAAATGAAAACCAAGATGACTGTACACTACATTTGCTTATGTATTTCAAACAATTTCATGTTAATCTAATTGTAGGCTACTGTCTGCTATTTCCCTCTATATATGTAATGTGTAGTAACAACGACGCACTTGCTGAAAGTCCTCGCTGCGTGGTGTTTTGGGCGACGCATGTTACTTCTTCGACTGTAGGAACAATGCATCATTAAGTTCCAACTACGGCAAACCAGGCCTGGCAAGAGGTGAAAAGTAAACACACAAAGTGACAGCTGACATTACTTCATTCTGGAAGTACGATAAAAATAACTCTTGCTAAGTCTGTGCTTGAAACCAGTCAAACACTAATGTAAATGTTTTTTATAATTATCACACTTTATGTACTTTATATTTGAGCACCTTTTTATGAGATCCAATAACGCTGTATTTATTATTATTATTGCACAAATCACAGGTCAATTCTCTCTCATTTAGGGGCTGTATTGATAATGGTAGACCTACAGTTTATGAAATTAATAGGGTGTTTTCCACCTATTGTACTGTGAACACCAGGGAAAGGGTCCATTTTAATTTCAATGAAGTCAATTCAGTCCATCCTGAAAGAGTTGGACTCCAACCCTGGTATACAATGCAGCTCCCAAAGTCTTGCAGCAACCTTATTTGAGTGTTTAAAACATGGCTATGGCTTTCAATTGTATATTCTGTACTTCCTCTACATCGGCCTATTAACCCAGGGGTTCCCAAGCTTTTTCACTGGACATTTGTGAGAAGTGATAAATACCTCCTAAGGTATGCAATGACTGACGAGGAAAACTGATGATGCACTGCCTAATTTAAAAATTGCACCTTGTGCATTCTATTACAACGTTCAAGAGTGAGTTGAAAGACAGGCTCGCTCCCCCAGTTTGGTAATCCAGATTGCAAACCTGAACTGTCTGAACAGGCTGAATAATCTGAAAAGTGCACATCTGTCACAAATCAGCCGCAACAGTATTATGCAGTTCCCAAAGAAAAGTAAACACATTCACAAACCTGAAAAGATCTGTATAAATGTATAGTATTAGCACTTGTCAAAAACTTTGCTTGAAGTGTAAATATTTTAGTACTTGAAAGCCAAAATGTCCTCTTGAACTCCTATTGTAACCTCCATTGCAGCCTTAGTGGAGGAGGGGTGTTCTTTGATGAATCTTGAGTATCTATGGCCTTCTGCCTTGGGCTGGTTTTGGCTGTTTGTCTTGTGACTCATCTCAGCCAGTATTCACAAAGAATCTCAGAGTAGGAGTGTTGATCTAGAATCAGGTACCCCCTATCCATGTAATCTTATTCATTTATGATCTAAAAGGCAAAACTGATCTTAAATCAGCAATCCTAGTCTGAGATGCTTTGTGAATATGGACCTTGGTTCCTCTGGAGTATGGTCTGATTTATTTTCCAAATGCATTGCACTGTCAGTTATGACTCCACTCATTAGACTTAAGCATCTTTTGATATATTAACTGAGAAACTAACTAGCTAAATTGCATATATTTAAGCTTAAAGCACTATACTGAGGCACAATATTATAGAAGGCTTGGAAAGACATTCATCTGTTCTATTACAAAGCTTGTGATAACATTTACTGTATCATAAAATTACATTATAGGCTTGTTGAGTAACATATGGCACAAAAGGTGAACAACATGAGGAACATTTGCTTGTTACGGATTTTATGCTTAGTAATTTGTAACGAGGATAAAAATAACTAAACAATATGCAAAAAAAAAAACATTGCTGGTTCATTCTTGCTAAACAAATGGAATTTAACAAAAATATTTCAATTAAAAAGGTACCTATAAATAAAAAGCTAATTAAATACAATAAGTAATATTTTTTTAATTAAAAAGGCCAACGGAACCTGGTACCTAGGGTTTCTTGGTCAGGTAATTGGAGGGGATCCAGCCCTCTTTCATTGGCCCTTCTCCTAGATTTTTACAAAACCACCAGCCGCTGCTGTTCCGCTCCATCACCTCGAACACGGTGCCCTCCTTGAAGCCACCCATCTGATCGTCGCCCTCAAAGTCTGCCACGGCCAAGAACAGCTCCTCTTTACTGGGATCCTTGATCAGAGGAGGCAGCTTATCCCTCGGAGGACCTGGTTTCTCAATCTTAACCAGTGGCTTTGGGGCCACGGGCACTTTTGCCTTGGGCTCCCCCTTGTCCTTGTCTTTAGGCGGGGGCAGCATGAAGGCCTTGGGTTTAGGGGGAGGTGGTCTGCTGAGCTGGGGGGGAGCAGGCTTGGTGTCTGGGAGCTCTTTCAGGGGAGCTTTGGTTTCTGTGGGGCTGGATGGCTCCGAGGTCTTTTTGGGTGGAGGGGGTCGCCTAGGGAGGACGGCTGGCCTCCCTGGAGGTTCTTTTGGGGGGGGGGCAGCGGGTTTGGGGACATCCTGGCTCACTTGTCCGTGGCCGTTTTGCTGCTTGGGGGGTAACTTGGGCTCGTCGCTGGCCTTGCCATTGAGAGCATTGGGGGCCGGGGGCATCTTGGGGAGTGCATTGAGAGGGGGGCTGTTGAGACGCGGCATGTTTGGGAGAACATTATTAGGAGGGGGCATCTTGGGGGGTACATTACCAGGAGGCATCTTGGGTAAATCATTATTAGGGGGGAGGTTGGGCGGCGGCATCTTGGGGAGAGCGTTGCAAGGGCCGTTGTTGGGAGCAGCGCCGTTTTGCTGGCTTGGCTCTACTGATCCAGAGCCTGGTTCAGTTGGCTTTGAAGGCTTCAGCTTGCTCCTCAGGCTGGTGATATCCAGCTTGTTCTCAGCTGGCGGTTCTGGCTTGGCAGCTGGGACGGGTTTGGGCCGGACTATGGGTTTAGGCTTCATGAACAGTGCAGGGCCGATGGCCTCTGGTTTCTCCTCCGGTGGATCAGGCATGGGCTTGGGTGGTTGCTTAGCCACGGGTTTCAGGTTGAACTTCTTCACCTCCTTGGCGGAGACCTTGTGGCCACACTCCAGACCCATCTCATTCTTCAAATGCAGAGGTTTGTTCGTGACCTCTCTTTTGGGCTCGGGGGGCTTGTCTGGCTTGAAGGGGGCAGCTTTGGGGGTAAGCAGGGGCATGATGACCCCCGGGGCAGGGGTTTTCAGAGGCAAGGGTTTGGATAGGTCTGGCCTGGGTTTCTCCACAGTAATCTCAATGTCCGTGCTCTTGTTGATGGACTCCCTGCGCGGTGGCAGGACTGGCTTCTCCTCAGCCAGTGGGGCAGACGGGGCTGGGGGTAGGGGACCGGAGAAAGCAGATGCCGCCTTACTGGCACTGGACTTCCAGTCCCTGAGCTTGGGCCGGGCTACGGACTCGCTCCCCGCCGTGGGTTCTTCTGGCAGCGGTTTGGACCAGCTGTCCTCTTGCCCCGCACCGCTAGCAGTGCCATCCTCCAGATTCAGCTGGACCAAGTCGTTGGGCAGAGGTACAAGGAAGTTGGGGCGCGGTGTCAAGCTGGTCTTCTTGTATTTGTCGATGAAGGTGATAGGGGCCCAGCCCTCTTTGTCTTCAATCTGAATGTACCACCAGCCACTGGAGTTCTTCTCTATCACCTGAAAAACAGAAACAGGATGAGTGAGAATTCAAGGAATCAGGAATCAATACACAGCATTTTGAGGGGAAGCAGTTAAAATGCCCTTCCATTCAATCAAAAACGGTTCTCTAGGTGGGATTTGGTAGGCTGTTCACATTCAAGCAATAACCATCTACCAATGTGTGATGAGATGTGACGAGTCTCACCTCCACTTTGACCCCAGCCTGGAAGCTGATGCCGTCGGGGATGGTGGTCTGGAAGTCTGCGATGGTATAGAACTCCTCCTCCACCTGGGGAGGGGTGGGTGGCTTTGGCAGGTTCTGCCCCCTCGGCTAAACGGAGGGAGGGTGTGAAGAAAGAGTTAGTCAGTATCAGGTTTGACTTGTGGCAGGTCAACACAAAACAAAGCAAAACACATTTAGTCAAATGTCTTTGTTAATGAGTGCTGTTGGCGTCTCATTGTGCGGTTAAGGATGTGCGGTTAACTGGTTGGAGCGGGGTACTTACGATGGAGAGATCCCTGCGTGGAGGTGGTCTCTGTCTAGCCCCTTGTTCTGTAGAGGAAAAGGCAGATGAAACCTTATCACAGCACACCTCATCAGTCTCAAAACACTGCCTGCATTGACATCAACTGCTCATAGGAGGATATATTAGTTCCAGACAGAGGGAAACAAAGGGCTTTATTCAATCTGAAAAGATTCCTAAATTTAAAGGTAATGATTGCGCCGACGTTAGCAGCGTTTACCGTGAATGCAGTCTCCGCTAAAGTGGGAACATTGCCTTTAAATTTCAACCACACTGTAAAGGTGAACTTCTGCTATACAGATTGAAGAGACCCAAAGAGATCGAGATTACCCTCTGGGCACACCACGTCGTTTCAACGTGGACATTTTGGTAATATTTGGTTGAGGTGTTGCTCTATGACATTTCAACCTTTATTCAGCAACTCATAAAGACAGCCAGAAGTTTGTTGAATGTGTTTTCACTATGCTTTCAACCATGTAAAAGCACAACCAAATTCGAAATGAAAAACAATGCCAGATTTTTTGGGGGGGTTTAGTTGTCATCTAAATGTCTTATCACTAGGGCTGTGACGTCATAGAAGTTTGGATGATGATAATTACGGGAACCCATGGCAAATGGTCATGGGTTTCCGTAATAACAGTTTGAATAGCAAAAAATATAAAACAATATTAGACACACTTTTCCTGACTGCATGTGCTGCTATAGAAATAGAATGAATAGAACGGGTGTCCCCATTTAAGTCAATGATTGCATAAGGGGTGGACTGGTGGCCATTTCGAGTGTACCCTTATTAAAGACTGTCTATTATTATATTGACAAGATAGTCAAGTGACTGCTCTAACAATGGAAATACATGTCCTCAAAGATGGAAGGCAGACGGGAGGAGGCAAGATCAGGTGGAGACCGTTCTAGCCAATGAGAGGTCAGATAAGCGTGTGAACAACAGGCCATAGAGAGATCTTATTTTTAGGTGCGTTTGTAAATTCCCTCCATTGTGTCAGTGCGCTCTGAGTCGTTCGTAACTTCAGAGTGATTCGCTCTCGGAGCGCACACTGGACGCTCTGGCTAAGGAGTAGGGTTGTGATGAACATTCTGACCTCAACACCAGTCAAGCACTTTAACTGGCTAAAGTTGGCTAGCTTGTTAGCTACTTCCAGAAACAAATGAGAGAACACCTCACTGACAATTTTACTTGCCCTAGTAGAGCTGCTTAGGCTGTTTTTATGTTATCTAGAGTGTTAGTGACTAACTGTGCAGCTGGCAACAATTGAATTTCTTTGCCCGACAACTGTCACATTCAACGGGTGTTGCACGTTTGTAAATTGATGAGTTATTCTGCACTCTGGTACACTAAGATGATCGTGCTCGGAAATCAGAGTAGCTAGCCTCAATGGCGCTGTCACAGACATAATGGCACTGATACAAAGGATGCGTTCGTAAACTCACTCTGGCTATCTCCACGTTAAAGTATAGGTAGCCTAGGCAGGTAGCCTAGTGGTGAGAGCGTTGGGCCAGTAACTGAAAGTTTGCTAGATCGAATCCCCGAGCTGACAAGGTACAAATCTGTTGTTCTACCCCTGAACAAGGCAGTTAACCCACTGTTCCTAGGTCGTCGTTGTAAATAAGAATTTGTTCTTAACTGACTTGCCTAGTTAAATAAAGGTTCATAAAAATAGGAATCCCCAGCAGTTGACTACTTTAAAATGTTGAAAGTATCTGATGGCAATGCAAAACATGCAAAACATGGCACAACGGCGATATAAAGTCGTTTTTTTCAAAGTTGCCGAAATGTCACGTGCGTCACTTTATATCAGTGCAACCTAACCATTCGACCGAATAAGCGTCACGTCGCTAATTGGCAATTAAATGATTTGTTAACCAAATTTGAAACCTTCTCATTGACCTCCGTGCAAAAAAAAAACATTTTTGTTTACAGATTTTGGGCTGAGTAAAACTTCTTGCTTTGACTCTTTGTCTCTGCCCATAGGCGCAGAGCAGGAAGTGTACGCATCAATATGTGCTGTGATTTGTTGATTCAACTCAACTGACATTACAAAAAAAGAGGCCTTATTATTCCATTGCATGAGCTACATTTAGTTAAGATAATTTGAATGAACATTCTACATTACCATGGAGTTTATTGCATCACAATACCAGACAGTCATTGTGTGTATACCCATGGGTTTACCAGTCAAATTGCCAGGGATAGAGGTTCCAAGCCCATTCCAACCCATTCTATTCATCGTTTGCTACAACACCTTGCTTGTTTCAGCAAGGGGCAACAAAGTTTCATTACGTTGTTAAAAGTCCATGTCATTGCAGAAACGCATGAATGCCTGGCTGTCCTGTATTCAGTCAGCTGTTCGTTCCCTATGACTTATTTTATGGCTGTCTTCATCCATAACCGGTAATTGTGCCATCCCTAGTTATCACTGCTTTTTCAACCATTTACAAGCACAACACAGTTCAAATAGGAATACAATGTCAGATTTTGTTTATTTATACAACAACTTAATGTGTTATCACTGTGCTTCATTTAATAGCACAACCACATGATCTGGATTGCAATTGAGATTACATTAAAAGTACATAGTGCAAGTGATCAATGCGGTTCGAGATCCTGCACAGATTATTACAGCAATTGTGAAGATCTCCACAGACCTGTGACCCTTGCATTATCTTGAACATGCATACTTTCTATGATCACATAAAGATATCTATAGTTACAGTAACCTCAATGTGGCCATGGGTGTGTTACTCATTTTAACATTGAATACATACTGTCACATTAATTTTAAGATACAGTTAATAGCCTAAAGTTAAGGCTATTAACTGTATTAAAGTAATATTGAATTGTGTATGGTTGACGACAAAACCAAATATCAACGTTTAAAGGAGATGTAAAGCACAACCAAATTCCAATGGAAAAACAATTTAATTTTTTTTGGTTTAGTTGTCATAAATTTGTTATGTTTTCAGACAGTCAAACTTTATTTGATTTAGTTCAACTCTTTAACTTAGATTTTTGAAGATGAAGAAGTGAATCCAACATATCAATTATTAATTTGTAGGCAAACTGAAATTAAAGCCAGAGGCACAGATGGAACTATCCAAGCAGAAGATACATCTCCTTCAATATCCAGTTTGTCTACAAATTAATAATTGATATGTTGGATTAACGTCTCCATCTCAACGAAAAATTGAGTTAAAAAATAGGACTTAATCAAGTCAAATCAAACTTTAAATGCACTTTACAGAAAGTTTGATTTGATTTAGTCCTTTTCTTGAACCTTAACTTTTGGTTAAAACATATTAACTTGTAGATTTGAATTGAACCAAAGCTTGAAACCCTAGGCCTACAGTGCCTTAAAGTAGTCATACTTCTTAACTTATTCCACGTTTAGTTGTGTTACAGCCTGAATTTTATACTGAAAAAATATATAAATGCAACATACAACAATTTCAAAGATTTTACTGAATTACAGTTCATAACGAAATCAGTCAATTGAAATAACTTTTAGGCCCTAATCTATGGATTGTACATGACTGGAAATGCATGTATGCATCTGTTAGTCACAGATACCTTCAAAAAAAGGTAGGGGCGTGGATCAGAAAACCAGTCGGTATCCAGTGTGACCACCATTTGCCTCATGCAGAGCAACACATCTCCTTCGCATAGAGTTGATCAGGCTGTTGATTGTGGTCTGTGGAATGTTGTCCCACTCCTCTTCAATGGCTGTGCGAAGTTGCTGGATATTGGCGGGAACTGGAACACGTTGATCTAAAGAATCCCAAACAACATGATCAAAGGGTGACACGTCCGGTGAGTATGCAGGCCATGGGAGAACAGGGACATTTTCAGCTTCCAGGAACTGTGTACAGATCCTTGCGATATGGGGCCGTGCATTATCACAAAACGTGAGGTGATGGCGGCGAATGAATGGCACGTCAATGGGCCTCAGGATCTTGTCACAGGATCTCTGTGCATTCAAATTGCCATCAATAAAATGCAAGTCGTGTTTGTTGTTTGTAGCTTATGCCTGCCAATACCATAACCCCACCGCCACCATGGGGAACTCTGTTCATAACGTTGACATCAGCAAACTGCTCGCCCACACGACACCATACACGTGGTCGGCGGTTGTGAGGCCGGTTGGATGTAGTGCCAAATTCTCAAAAAATATGTTGGATGCGGCTTATGGTAGAGAAATCAACATTCAATTGTCTGGCAACAGCTCTGGTGGACATTCCTGCAGTCAGCATGCCAATTGCATGTTCCCTCAACTTTGAGACATCCGTCGCATTGTGTTGTGTGACAACTGCACATTTTAGAGTGGCCTTTTACTGTCCCTAGCACAAGGTCCACCTGGGTAATGGTCATGCTATTTAATCAGCTTCTTGATATGCCACACCGGTCAGGTGGATGGATTATCTTGGCAAAGGAGAAAGGCTCACCAACAGGGATGTAAAACAAATTGTGCACAACATTCTTAGAGAAATAAGCTTTTTGTGCGTATGGAACATTTCTGGGATCTTTTATTTCAGCTCATGAAACATGGGACTAACATTTTACATGGTGCATTTATATGTTTGTTCAGTATAAATATAGTGCATTCGGAAAGTATTCAGACCCCTTCCCTTTTTCCACTTGTTACATTACAGCCTTAATCAAAAATTTATTTAAAAAAAATCTACACACCCAAACCCCATAATGAAAGCGAAAACAGGTTTTTAGAAATATTTGTATAAAAAAACTGCAATACCTTATTTACATAAGTATTCAGATCCTTTGCAATGAGACTCGAAATTGAGCTCAGGTGCATCCTGTTTCCATTGATCATCCTTGAGATGTTTCTACAACTTGATTGGAGTCCACCTGTGGTAAATTCAATTTATTGGACATGATTTGGAAAGGCATACACCTATCTATATAAGGTCCCACAGTTGACAGTGCATATCAGAGCAAAAACCCAAGCCATGAGATCGAAGGAATTGTCCGTAGAGCTTCGAGACAGGATTGTGACGAGGGGAAGGGTTCTGGGGAAGGGTAACAAAAAATGTCTCAGCATTGAAGGTCCCCAAGAACACAGTGGCCTCCATCATTCTTAAATTAAAGAAGTTTGGAACCACCAAGACACTTCCTAGAACCACCAAGACACTTCCTATAGCTGGCCGCCCGGCCAAACTGAGCAATCGGGGAGAAAGGCCTTGGTCAGGGAGGTGACCAACAACCCGATGGTCACTCTGACAGAGCTCCAGAGTTCCTCTGTGGAGATGGGAGAACCTTCCAGAAGGACAACCATCTCTACAGTACTCCACAAATCAGGCCTTTATGGTAGAGTGGCCAGACGGAAGCAACTCCTCAGTAAAAGGCACAACGGCCCGCTTGGAGTGTGCCAAAAGGCACCTAAAGGACTGTCAGGCCATGAGAAACAAGATTCTCTGGTCTGATGAAACCAAGATTGAACTCATTGGCCTGAATGCCAAGTGTCACATCTGGAGGAAACCTGGCACCATCCCTACGGTGAAGCGTGGTGGCAGTATCATACTGTGGGGATGTTTTTCAGTGGCAGGGACTGGGAGACTAGTCAGGATCGAGGGAAAGCTGAACGGTGCAAAGTGCAGAGATCCTTGATGAAAACCTGCTCCAGAGTTCTCAGGACCTTAGACTGGGGTGAAGGTTCACCTTCCAACAGAACAACAACCCTAAGCACACAGCCAAGACAATGCAGGAGTGGCTTCGGGACAAGTCTCAATGTCCTTGAGTGGCCCAGCCAGAGCCCGGATTTAAACCCGATTGAACATCTCTGGAGATGTGCAGCGACGCTCCCCATCCAACCTGACAGACCTTGAGAGGCTCTGCAGAGAAGAATGGGAGAAACTCCCCAAATACAGGTATTTTGAAGATTTATGAGGGGAAAAAAGTGTTTTAATCCATTTTAGAATAAGTCTAACATAACAGAATGTGGAAAAAGTCAAGGGGTCTGAACACGTTCCGAATGCACTGTACATATAATATATTTTTGGGTCACCCATCTAGACAAAATACCCCATAATGAAAACATGTTTTTAGAAATGTTTGCAAATGTATTGAAAAATGAAATACAGAAATATCTAATTTACATATGTATTGACAGGGGTGTGTGAATACTTGTTAGAATCCCCTTTGGCAGTGATTACAGCTGTCAGCCTTTCTGGTTAAGTCTAAGAGTTTTGCAAACCTGGATTTTACAATATTTGTACATTATTATTTAAAAAATTGTTGATCATTGCTGGACAGCCATTTTCTTGCCAAAGATTTTCAAGCCGATTTACTGTAAGTCAAAACTGTAATTAGGCCACTCAGTAACATTCAATTTCGTCTTGGTAAGCAACTCCAGTGTATATTTGGCTTTGTGTTTTAGGTTATTGTCCTGCTGAAAGTTGAATTTGTCTCCCAGTGTCTGTTAGAAAGCAGACTGAACCAGGTTTTCCGCGAGGATTATGCCTGTGCTTAGCTCTTCCATTTCTTTCCCTAGTCCTTGCCGATGACAAGCATACCTATAACATGATGCAGCCACCACCATGCTTGAAAAGAGTGGTACTCAGTGTTGTGTTTTGGATTTGCCCAAAACATAACATATTATATTCAGGACATAAAGTGAATTGCCTTGCCCCATTTTTTGGCAGTTTTACTTTAGTGCCTTATTGCAAAATGGATGCATGTTTTGGAATATTTTTATTCTGTACAGGCTTCTTTTCACTCTGTCATTTAGGTTAGTATTGTGGAGTAATGTTGTTGATCCAGCCTCACTTTTCTCCTATCACAGCCATTAAACTCTAATTGTCATTTTGTCATGAAATTTGGTTTCCATTGGGGGTGTCCATTATTGTTACTATGTCCGTTGGTGCGTGCGAGTACCTGTGCTGTGTGTTTTGGGCTTTCGTGCCGTGTGATAATCATTGTGCGCTTGTGTTATTTATTCGAGGGTACTCCTCACTCTTTTGTTTGGGTTTCAACCCTGTGTTTTGTTACATGTTTGTTTGGTCTTCGTCCCCGTGCCTTTACACGGCACGCTGTAATTTCGGGCTTAATAAAAAACCTTATTACGCATTCCTGCGCCTGTCTCCCGACTCTTCATACCAGCGTGACAGTTAAATCCCTGGACGAGAGACCAAAGGGATAGCTGTAGATTAACTCTCCAGTAGGAGGTGCCGCCCAGCCAATTGTTTTATTATCATAGTGGATATAATGTTGAAAATCTGACGTTGTTTCAAAGGAAAACATTTCACATATTTTCTACAAGGTTTGTCTGTTGAAAAATGGTTACCATGACATAATCCTGTGCTTAACATTTCACCCTCAAAACAACAGTTGAGGACTTTTTGCAAATCCAACAGAGCCACGTCACAATACGTTGACAATTTACTTTGAAACAACATTGGTTCAACCAGTTGGTGCCCAGTTGGCAGAGAGAGAGATTAGAGAGTAGAGCGAGAGAGACCATAGAAAGAGAGTGAGGGAGAGAAAGAAGGAGCGAGAAAGGAGAGCGAGCGAGAGAGAGAGAGAAAGGAGGAGAGAGAGAGCACTGTGTTCGACGTAGACTAATTCAATCTGGAGACTGGGGACTTCGGCTCTAACTCGATGTGTAATGCATCCTCACTAATGGAGGTGTAGTTGTGGAAAGCCTTCAGCTCCTCAATTACTTACACACTGTAGGAATAAAAGGGGGATGTTTTACATTACTCAGGCATTGATTTAGAGAGCCTCGCAGAGAAACCACTCTGAGGAAGGAGACTGAAGCATCCCTCATACAGATGGGAAGTCTTGGTAACACTTTACTTAAGTCTGCATGTATAATGCTTTATTATATCTTATAGGCTTTATAATGCATTTTAATAATGCCTACCTGCAGGCATTAAGTAGAGCGTTACAGCTGTTTGTTAGTTGTTAAACTAGTTAGCAGTTTACATTTCCTAGTTCCTACTCACTGTGCTGCTTGGCAAAGGGGGAGAAGCCCTTGTCTTTCTGATCCTTGTTGTCTCCTCGGCTCTCCTTGGCTTGGTTCTGTTGACTCTGCTGCTTGGAGAATCCGTCCAGGTCGTTAGTGCTGGAGTGGCCCGCTGCCCCTGCCACCAGCTTCTGGCTCAGGATGTCGGCCTTCTTCAAGTAGGACGCCGGGGCCCAGCCCTCCTGTCCCTGGTACCTGTAGAGGGCAGCAGAGGTCACGTTCACAGTTTCAATCGAGAGAAACGACAACAACAAAGTCCTTATTTAGTACAAACGAGCAACCAACTCTGATCCACACATTCATACACTCAATGAAATAACATGCATTCACTGTGTACAGACACACTTCTGGGGTATTGTGTTTTACCTGATCTTCCACCAGCCCTCAAGGTTCTTCTGCATGACCTCCACCGTCATGCCACTTTCTAGGTCGATCTCGTCTTGGTCTCGCGCTGCGTAAGGGTAGATCACTGTATACTTCTCCTCTGGAAATGGCAAAGAACACATGACATTAGGTGATGTCTTTTTCATCTTGCATACTAACTTTTAAAAGAACGTCAATCAAGCAGATGGAGTCAACAACTTGGCAGGGACAGCACATTATGTAGCATCGCACATGCCCCGCCTACCTGATGATCGGTCTTTTTCAGCCATGTATTTCCTGTGTTTGAGGGGTGAATAATCCACTTGTCACTTAAATCTTGCTGGATTAATTGCTTTCATTTTACTCATGCGACTCTTTCATACGCTTGCTTGTGCCTGTCGTTTTTCCCCCGTTTAATATTATGACTGTGGAAATATTTGTAACGAGCTGTCAAACACACCCAGGTAATGGCTGAAATTGTCTCAATGGAATCCATTGTCTTTCCGTTGCATCTAAACTCAGCAAAAAAAGAAACGTCCCTTTTTCAGGGCCGTGGCTTTCAAAGATAATTCGTAAAAATCCAAATAACTTCACAGATCTTCATTGTAAAGGGTTTAAACACCGTTTCCCGTGCTTGTTCAATGAACCATAAACAATTAATGAACATGCACCTGTGGAACGGTCATTAAGACACTAACAGCTTACAGACGGTAGGCAATTAAGGTCACAGTTCTGAAAACTTAGGACACTAAAGAGACCTTTCGACTGACTCTGAAAAACACAAAAAAAAAAAGATGCCCGGGGTCCCTGCTCATCTGCGTGAACAAGCCTTAGGCATGCTGCAATGAGGCATGAGGACTGCAGATGTGGCCAGGGCAATAAATTGCATGTCCATACTGTGAAACAGGATGGACAGCTGATCATCCTCGCAGTGGCAGACCACGTGCAACAACATCTGCACAGGATCGGTACATCCGAACATCACACCTGCGGGACAGGTACAGGATGGCAACAACTGCCCGAGTTACACCAGGAACGCACAATACCTCCATCTGTGCTCAGACTGTCCACAATAGGCTGAGAGAGCCTGGACTGAGGGCTTGTAGGCCTGTTGTAAGGCAGGTCATCACCAGACATCACCGGCAACAACGTCGCCTATGGGCACAAACCCACCGTTGCTGGACCAGACAGGACTGGCAAAAAGTGCTCTTCACTGACGAGTCACGGTTTTGTCTCACCAGGGGCGATGGTCAGATTCGCGTTTACCATCGAAAAAATGAGAGTTACACCGAGGCTTGTACTCTGGAGCGGGATCAATTTGGAGGGTCCATTGAGCACGTCTGGGACCTGTTGGATCGGAGTGTGAGGGCTAGGGCCATTCCCACCAGAAATGTCCGGGAAGTTGCAGGTGCCTTGGCGGAAGAGTGGGGTATCATCTCACAGCAAGAACTGGCAAATATGGTGCAGTCCATGAAGAGGAGATGCACTGCAGCATTTAATGGAGCTGGTGGCCACCCCAGAAATTGACTGTTACTTTTGATTTTGACCCCCCCTTTGTTCAGGGACACATTATTTAATTTCTGTTAGTCACATGTCTGTGAAACCTTATGTTCATACAAATATTTACACATGTTAAGTTTACTGAAAAGAAACGCAGTTGACAGTGAGAGGACGTTTCTTTTTTTGCTGAGTTTATAAGAACGCTAAAGCTACATCGGGGATATAACGCATCGTCTCGACACATTACAAAAAAATTACTTTTATTTTGATGGGTGTTCATTTTTGATGGAATTTAAAAAGGAATAATTTAACAGTTTAATACAGGAAAAACACTAGACGCTCTGTCCGAGGAGTAGGGTTGATCACAATGACAGTCAAGCACCCAAGCTAACAGGCTAACGTTGGCTAGCTACTTCGACACAAATGAGAGAACACCTCATTCTGATAATTTTACTCGCCCTAGCAGAGCTGGTTAGGCTGTGTTAATGGTGTATATGGCTGTGTTAATGGTGTATATGGCTGTGTTAATGGTTGTGTTAATGGTGTATATGGCTGTGTTAATGGTGTGTTAATGGTGTATATGGCTGTGTTAATGGTGTATATGGCTGTGTTAATGGTGTATACTCTCCGGAGTGTTGGTGACTAACTGCTGCTGGCAACAATTTAATGACGCTTTTTCGCCAACGTTTACTACGTTTAAACTCGTCAGTTATTCTGCGCTCTGGCACCGCCCTATGTCTGATCTCGCAAACAATGTAAAGCAGTAATCTAATGCCAAACGTGTAGATGTTAAATTTGAGAGTATCCCGCTATTGACACAATTGTTGAATTATGCAACTGAACGTGATGACAACAGTAGCTAATGAGGCAGTCCAGACAGTGCAAGTATATGTAAATACAGTACACCTCATATAAATACATCTCTACCCTGTACCTTAGAGACTGATGCCCTATGTACATAGTCATTGAACATTAGTCACTTTAATAATGTTTACATACTGCTTTACCCACTTCCTATGTACAGTACACACTTTTTCTATTCATATACACCATTATTTAGATACCCTATCTATCTATACCAAATCCTAATAAACTCGCCAGGGCCATAGCAACATATGAGGATTTTATTTTAAATGAAATCAAAATAATAAACTTTTTTTTTAGGCGCTCAGTCTAGGGGTCTCAGCTTACTGTTGAGAGTAACAATAGTAGAATACACAAGGTGCAATTTCCATACTTGGTTGTGCATCAGCAGTTTCTCTTGTCACTCAATAACCACATTTTCGTCCACAGTTTTTTTTTGCAACGAAAGAAACCGCTGTGATGAAACAGGAAATCTCAGTATAATTTGATAAATGCTGACACATTTGTTAGTTTGACATGGTAGGATATTTTTGTGTTGGTAAAATGAATTATGCGAGAAGTGGCGGTGGAAACGCCTTTATGAGCAAATATTGATATAATAAACATCACATCGAAGTAAACTTGGGAGTCACGCGATGACATGGTTTGTGGTCCTCCCGCTACGCCTCGGGAGACCATGCTGTTTATAGGCTACAGATTAAATAAATGATGAACACAGGGTGGTGAAAGTGCAAGGTATGAGTTTGATGCTCCTTTCCAATAAATGTCCAGGGTCTTATTTTGGTGACATGATGATAGATGCTTGACTACCGTCTTGACAAATCAAAACATTATCAATCTTATCCATAATAATCTCATCATGTAGACTATCCTACCCACACTGTATCTGCAAGCTGTTCGCTAGAGTGTAGGTACCAAGACCAGAATAGGTACATTTGATATAACGCAACAGTTTTTTTGTGACAAAACTATCGGTAGAGTTAAATGCGATGGGAACACATTGGATTTTTATTAGGTACATGAAAACTTAAGCTGAAAAGTTGATTGTGTGTGCACTACATCACTCACTAATTTTTATTTGCAACAAGTCAGTTTTGTATGAATACACCACTAGTGAGAAAATGTGCATATTTTGGATGGAAAACAGTAAAAAAATGTTTGATTGGTAAATTAGTCTAGCCAGTTATCTAAACTCATAGTAATCAGTGCCGAATTACTGACCACGTGCCCAGGGGCCCTGACCTCCAGGGGGCCCCCATTGATTTTGTTAGTCACTCTCGCTGAGATATCATATTAACATTGCATATGTGTAGAATTGCAGGAAATTAGCTGTATAAAATAAAAATCTGTAAAGCAAATGTATTGGTTTACCGTTTGTTAATAAAATACTTTTTCTGCTAACAGATCCCTCTGTATGTATGAAATTATTGTTTTTAATCCCGGTGCGGAGTTAATATGAGTTAATGGGTAGCGGCTAATTGTATAGCTAATAGGCTACGTGTTTGTAGATCGACTGAGGTGAAGCTGCAGCAACCAACGTGTTGTCATTTTTGCTTGTTTTTGGGCTGTTCTCCAAATTGCATTTGATAGTTTTACAATTGTATAGAAATTCAGTAAAGAAGCTGCAACTTTCTTTACATTTCTTGGATGGAATTTCTGAACCTAGTCTCCCACTATCTGCTAGTGGATGTAATGTATTAGCCCCTAGTACACCATTCCCAGATCATAAACTAGTAATCAGTTGAATGCTTTCAGCGAGTGTTTCCTTGTAGACAGAGCCTGGGCGGGATCTATCTTGTAGAGTGAGAAGACATGCAACACACATCATGCAACACAAAACATCAACGAGACAGAATTACAACTGCGCTAGCATTAGGACTTCAGGGCAATTGCACGGTAACATATTGGCGCTTTGACTCTGTCTTTTCACATTAAAATGTATGCCAAACAAAACATAGATATAAAAGTTTAACAATAGAACTATATCCACACGGACTACTCTTAACAATTTCTATTATTTTTTTGTAACAAAAAAACGAATTCTGTGGAAGAACTGTGCATGTGCAAACTTTGGTAACAGATTACGGTAAAATCTCCCTCAGGTTTTCTTAAATTTCTGCTCCAAATTACGATTCAAAGATGTCTGCTGAAAAAATGGGGTGTAAAGCTACGAGATGGCACCTTGAGTTCAATATAGTAACAGCACTGTACTGTACTATGCTATCCAAACTTGTGAAACATGCGTCTATGATAGGTTCAGATTTGGTCCAGTCCGGCCCATCTGTGGACGTTAATATCAAGGCCAGAGTAGACTGACCAAATTTCAACGTCCATGGACGTCTGGTGTCAGTCGGTGCTCAGAGGGTGAGGAAACTGGTTATAGTAAACGGAAAGAGAGGGGTTACATGGGTAGGTGTCAGTAAGAGTTGGGAGAGGTGATATTAATTGAAGAGAGAGAGAGGGAGGAGTTTTCCAGACTCAGTTTTAACACTTGGTTTGACAACCAAACAACAGAAAGTCAAAGAAAACAGTTATGAGCTTGACACAGCAGTATGCCAGTGGAAGGGAGGACAGTAGCAGGTGACCCAACTGTGGTTTGTGACTATTATGATTTCCCATTGTAGCCAATGCAGGTGCAGTAATTCCGTTTAATTTTAATCACTTCATAATTCATAAACAGAATTTGCATCAGTAAAATCATTATAACTAATTGGTAGGTATACCATTACTTGTTACTTCTGTGAACTTTCATTATCCTACCTCACAAGAGAGAAAATTGAAAATATATTAAAGATAACTTTGTATATACAGTGTATGTGGACACCCCTTCAAATTAGTGAATTTGGCAATTTCAGCCACACCCGTTGCTAACAGGTGTATGGAATTGAGCACACAGCCATGCAATCTCCATAGACATACATTGGCAGTAGAATGGCCTTACTGAAGAGCTCAGTGACTTTCAACGTGGCACCATCATAGGATCCCACCTTTCCAACAAGTCAGTTTGTCAAATGTCTGCCCTGCTAGAGCAGCCCCCCCTCACTGTAAGTGATGTCCCATTCTGTGAAGTGGAAATGTCTAGGATCAACAATGGCTCAGCTGCAAAGTTGTAGGCCACACAAGCTCACAAAATGGGACCGCCGAGTGCTGAAGAGCGTAGCGCGTTCAAATCGTCTGTACTCGGTTGAAACACTCACTACCGAGTTCCAAACTGCCTCTGGAAGCAACGTCAGCACAAGAAATGTTCGTCAGGAGCTTCATGAAATGGGTTTCCATGGCTAAGCAGCAGCACATAAGCCTAAGATCACCATGCTCAATGCCAAGAGTCAGCTGGCTTGGTGTAAAGCTTGCTGCCATTGGACTCTGGAGCAGTGGAAATTATGAATCAAGCTTCACCATCTGGCAGTCCGACGGAAAAATCTGGGTTTGGCGTATGCCAGGAGAACGCTACCTGCCCAATGCATAGTTCCAACTGTAAAGTTTGGTGGTGGAGGAATAGTTAGCCCCTTAGTTCCAGTGAAGGGAAATCTTTGGAAATCTTAGTTCCAGTGAAGGGAAAACATTCTAGACAATTCTGTGCTTCCAACTTTGTGGCAACAGTTTTGGGAACGACCTTTCCTGTTTCAGCATGACAATGCCCCCGTGCACAAAGCGAGGTCCATATAGTAAAGGTTTGTCGAGATCGGTGTAGAATAACTTGACTGGCCTGCAAAGAGCCCTGACCTCAACCCCATCAAACAACTGTGGGATGAATTGAAACCCCGACTGCGAGCCAGGCCTAATCACCCAACATCAGTGGCCGACCTCACTAATACTCTTGTGGCTGAATGGAAGCAAGTCCCCGCATCAATGTTCCAGCATCTAGTGAAAAGCCTTCCCAGAAGAGTGGAGGCTGTTATAGCAGCAAAGGGGGGTACCAACTACATATTAATGCCCATGATTTTGGAATAAGATGTTCAACGAGCAGGTGTCCACATATTTCTGGTCATGTAGTGTATGTGGTTTTTGGTAACATAATTACAAGGCACTACACAATATTTTTTTACTTACAGAAGGTAAAAAATGTCTCCAAAGCTAAATATAAAAGTGTTTATTAGTTGGCAGGGGTCTGTATGTCAACATTATTGTGTTTTGATGTATTTCTGATTCCTTTTAAGAATTTTTCTGGTAGATGTTTTCTAAGATCCCTTTTCCATCCGTTTATTCAGAAACCAAAGCCTTTAATTATACCACATTTTTAAGATGGATAATGGTTAAAATGTATCTATGCCTTCGTTTCCCAAAAATATAGACTCTTAGCTTCCATTTGACATGCTCCTATGAACTTCACATGTTGGTGCTCATGGGTCCTTTTACATGGAAATGCCCTTTACTAGCACCTACTTGTAACAGATTATGTTTTTATAACTAATCCATAACGTGTCCATTTTAGGTCTACTGAATTAAAGTGATTGTTACACAAATATTCTATTTAGAAAGAACAAACAATTTAAAATCTCATATTTCACTGAAAGAACAGTAAGTGAGAAACTGTTTTTCTCCACTGCATGCCACCGAGAGAACAAATCATACCAACATAAAGGTATCATCCATTACAATCCATGCCACACATGCATGTCTTGCCTCACTTTTAGGCTTGTGTTGGTCATGCATGAGTTTTTCATGCTAAACATTACATTTTACACACAGATAGAGAAAAGGGAGAAAAGAGTCGTGCGCTCCACCTTGCCCAAAGCCTGTGCTGAACAGATCCCCTAACGTTCGCCGGCGGCCCACATGGCTCGGCAGTGACCAGTATCTCCGGGACACTGACAGCAGAGCACAGTGGGCAGCAGGAAATAAGTAAACAGGAAGTAAATACTCTGGCTTTGTGTTTGCTAGTTCCATAGAAAATTATAGAGGACTCTTCATTGTATCTGCCCTATTATGGCGTCTGTGAGTGGCTTCTCCATTTTTAAGTATTACATTTTATTTTTCTTCTACTTCTATGAGTTGGTAAACAAACTGAACGGGTGAATACTGCCACCTGGAGTGTGTTGTTTGAACAGGTACAGTATAAAGCCAAGGTTGGCGATTTAACTGCCACCTGCAGTTATGGAATGTTTGCTCACAAGCATAATTAATTGGCTGATCCCTCCTGTTGACCCAGATGGAAATGTGTGTTCCTTCCTTAACCCATAGGAAGTCCCACCCAGTTGACTTCTTCAGAAGGGTGAAAGTCCTCAATGGCACTCCCCATGCTAAAAAGGGCATTTTGGCACTAGAGTCCTCTATTTATCTCTATGGTTGGTTGTAACACTGCGTTCATAACCAAAGGTGGAATTTACTACATACGATTGGGAACTCGCAATTACTAGTGGGAAACACATGTATCATCCCTAAGCTCCGACTTCTCCCACATTCTGACGTCACCTACTAAGGAAATTACCTTGATAACAGCATTTTCGGCAGTTAAAACAAAACATTATTTATAAAAAAAACTCTTAATATGGTTTTTGAACAGTATAATTTGTTTACAAGCATGATAGCTGTATTTTTTTATGGTTGATGCAGCTTGTTGGCCATTAGCCAATTGGCATTTCTCAACAAGTTCAAAGCGCGTGATAGCATCCAACTTCACAACTGGTATTTACCACCTTCCCACTTGGTTATGAACGCAGCATCATCGACGGGCAGAGACAGGTGAAGGTGATAGACAGTCAGAGGTCATTTTCCCACATACAGTACGTAATGTAGCGATTTCAAGACATCCTGCTTCCAAGATTAATTAATTACAATTCCACATTTCTCCTACATTCTTAATCAATGAGGACACACTGTTTTGTGTCATAATGACTTGGCAGCAAACCTTGAGTTTTGACTGTGAGCTACTCCTTATGGCTGCCAATGTGATCAGTAGTTACAGTAGGCCTATGTTTTGACTCTGAATGTGGCCTAGGGCAGTGCGACAGACGGAGCGAGTTACCTTCCTCGCCGGGCAGGGAGAAGTCGTCAGGGTCATCCTGAGCCTCCAGGCAGGTGGCAGGGACCCAGCCTTGGGCCTCGTCTGAACTAACAAACCACCAACCTGCACACAAAGAGCAAAACAAACACAGAAGAGTCCGTCACACAGCAGAGGCTCTCTCTAGGTCTTCTATTGGCCATGTCTATTTGGAAGGTTCTGAGGACAACGTGATAGCATTATGCTGCTGCTATTTGGCAGTTGTCTTGGTACACATTAAAGTACCTGTATCTCAGGTTCATTCAAGTATGATAACATTCGTTCAGTTGATTGGGGGGGGGGGGGGAGGAGACGACCGTTTGAGACAGTGTGGTTGCTTTATAAAACACGTTAAGGCCGCCAGGACTCAGGTTGTCCCAAATGGCACCCTATTGCCCTTATAGTGGACTACTATTGACCAGGGCCAATAGGGCCAACACTATATAAACAAGTGTCATTTGGGACGCAGCAGTCATTTAGCTAAAGTCTGTCGCCATCTGATCCAGGTCTCGTACCAGACTCATTCTTCTCGATGACCTCCACCGTCTGTCCCACGTGCAGGCTGATCTCAGAGCTCTCCTGTTTCTCATAGTCAGTGACGGCCACATACTGGTCTAGGAGCAGAGGGTCAGCTGAGGTGGAGTCTCCTGCAGGGAGGGACACAGAGCACACATACATGTACAGTACCAGTCAATAGTTTGGACACACCTACTCATCCAAGGATTTCTCTTTATTTTTACAATTTCTACATTGTAGAATAATAGTGAAGACATCTAAACTATGAAATAACACAAATGGAACCATGTAGTAACAAAGTATTAAACAAATCAAAATGTATTTTATACTCTTCAAAGTAGCCACCCCTTGCCTTGACAGTTTTGCACACTCTTGGCATTCTCTCAACCAGCTTCATGAGGAATGAGGAGTTCCCACATATGCTGAGCACTTGTTGGCTGCTTTTCCTTCACTCTGCGGTCCAACTCATCCCAAACCATCTCAATTGGGTTGAGGTCGGGTGATTGTGGAGGCTGATGCATCTGATGCAGCACTCCATCACTCTCCTTCTTGGTCAAATAGCCCTTACACAGCCTGGAGGTGTGTTTTGGGTCATTGTCCTGCTGAAAAACAAATGATAGTCCCACTAAGCACAAACCAGATGGGATGGTGTATTGCTGCAGAATGTTGTGGTAGCCATGCTGGTTAAGTGTGCCTTGAATTGTAAAGAAATCACTGACAGTGTCACCAGCAAAGCACCCCCACACCATCACACCTCCTCCTCCATGCTTCACGGTGGGAACCACACATGCGGAGTTAATCCGTTCACCTACTCTGCATCTCACAAAGACATGGCGGTTGGAACCAAAAATCTAATTTTGACTCATCAGATCAAAGGACAAATTTCCACTGGTCTAATGTCCATTGCTCGTGTTTCTTGGCCCAAGCAAGGCTCTTCTTCTTATTGGTGTCCTTTAGCAGTAGTTTCTTTGCAGCAATTCGACCATGAAGGCCTGATTCACACAGTCGATGTTGAGATTCACACAGTTGATCTTGAGATGTCTATTACTTGAACTCTGTGAAGCAATTATTTGGGCTGCAATCTGAGGTGTAGTTAAATCTAATGAACGTATCCTCTGCAGCAGAGGTAACTCTGGGTCTTACTTTCCTGTGGCGGTCCTCATGAGAGCCAGATTCATCATAGCTCTTGATGGTTTTTGTGACTGCACTTGAAGAAACTTTCAAAGTTCTTGGATTGACTGACCTTCATGTCTTAAAGTAATGATGGACTGTCATTTCTCTTTGCTTATTTGAGCTGTTCTTGCCATAATATGGACTTGGTCTTTTACCAAATAGAGCCATCTTCTGTATATCACCCCTACCTTGTCACAACACAACTGATTGGCTCAACGCGTTAAGGAAAGAAATGCACAAATTAACTTAACGAAGCACACCTGTTTATTGAAATGCATTCCAGGTGACTACATCATGAAGCTGGTTGAAAGAATGCCAAGAGTGTGCAAACTTGTCATCAAGGCAAATGGTGGCTATTTTGAATAATATAAAATATATTGATTTGTTTAACACTTGTTTGGTTACTACATGATTCCATATGTGTTATTTCATAGTTTTGATGTCTTTACTATTATTCTACAATGAAGAAAATAGTCAAAATAAAGAAAAACCCTGGAATCAGTAGGTGTGTCCAAACTTTTGACTGGTACTGTAAATCTGACCTCTCTACCAGCCACACCACACCGCAGAGAGCAGATGAAGAGGAAGCAGGCATGGTTTTCGACACGGAAGAAGAAAATGGTGGTCAGAGAGCAGAGGGAGGGAGAGGGAGATGTTATGAGAGACAACAGGATAGGAAGGAGGGTTATGCTAATCAACCGCGTGGCTGCCACAGAGATACAGAGATGACCCGCCACCAGGACACCCCAACACCTAGACTACCACAATGCTGTAGGTTAGAACAACAAGAGGGCCTGCTCTGTAATGTGCCCTTGATGGGATGACAACCAGAGCTACCTCCGGGGATGCAGAGTGTGATGCACTCATAATATCCTCTAAATGCATAATTGTCCAGAGATGGAGCCTTGTATTTATACCATCCTGCATCAAGTCTCTTAAACGAGATATTATAGATTATGAAAACTGTCACGTCTGATACCCCAAGAGCCAACGACACAGAATGAGTATGGTGTTGTTGTTGTTGTGGCACAGCATGCACATCTATCAAGGTGACGATTATTTCCCACAACCAAGACAGGGTTGATTTCAGCACAGGAGCAAGGGAGTTGGGCGGGGTGTACGGTCAGACACACACCATCTGGTGCCCTCTTGACATAACACACCGCCATGCACATCACACAGAGTGAGCACCAAGCTTGCCCCACCCTGCCCTCTCGACCCCACCTATCCCTAGCCTGGTCCCAGACCTGTATTTGCTTTAGCTTGATATAGAGACCGATGCGTTGGCTGAATCACATACAAGGCTATCCCTTCCCCCACTCTACCCCGCACTGCCTAGGCTCACCTCAGAGCCACGTCCCAGCTAAAAGGCCAAACAGCCAAGGGCCCCTAACGGAGGGCTAGCAACCCACGTGTCACACACACAAAGTATGGCCAAGCATGAGTCTGTTACTACCTCTCTTTAGGAAAGTAGTCGCTCTCTCCACAATCCCTGATGGAGGAAAATGAAGGAAATTGAAATTGAACATGGATGGAAAATATATGGGTTGGTTAGATGAAAAAAGAAGAGGCAAAACTCTGAAACAAAACACTATGTAGAAGTAGTGGTGTGTATCTAACTTCAAATACATGTAATAATGATAGACTTACAGTCTTACATCTTTTATATAGCAATCTAGAGTGAAAATAATGGAGAGTATGCAACAATACAGCTAGAGGGCGCTCAAATCCCCATTGAGAAATGTAGTCAGATGGATGCAAACACCACACAGGGTTTTTCTCTGCCAAAGGCAATAGGACCTCTGAGTTATACAGTCGTGGACAAAAGTTTTGAGAATGAAACAAATACTAATTTTCACAAAGTCTGCTGCCTCAGTTTGTATGATGGCAATTTGCATATACTCCAGAATGTTTTGAAGAGTGATCAGATGAATTGCAATTAAGTGCAAAGTCCCTCTTTGCCATGCAAATGAACTAAATCCCCCCAAAACATTTCCACTGCATTTCAGCCCTGCCACAAAAGGACCAGCTGACATGTCAGTGATTCTCTCGTTAACACAGGTGTGAATGTTGACGAGGACAAGGCTGGAGATCACTCTGTCATTCTGATTGAGTACGAATAACAGACTGGAAGCTTCAAAAGGAGGGTGCTGCTTGGAATCATTGTTCTTCCTCTGTCAACAATGTTTACTTGCAAGGAAACACGTGCCGTCATCATTGCTTTGCACAAAAAGGGCTTCACTGGCAAGGATATTGCTGCCAGTAAGATTGCACCTAAATCAACCATTTATCGGATCATCAAGAACTTCAAGGAGAGAGGTTCAATTGTTGTGAAGAAGGCTTCAGGGCGCCCAAGAAAGTCCAGCAATCGCCAGGACCGTCTCTTAAAATTGATTCAGCTGCGGGATCGGGGCACCACCAGTACAGAGCTTGCTCAGGAATGGCAGCAGGCAGGTGTGAGTGCATCTGCACGCACAGTGAGGAGAAGACATTTGGAAGATGACCTGGTGGAAGGGCAGCAAAGAAGCCACTTCTCTTCAGGAAAAACATCAGGGACAGACTGATATTCTGCAAAAGGTACAGGGATTGAACTGCTGAGGACTGGGGTAAAGTCATTTTCTCTAATGAATCCCATTTCCGACTGTTTGGGGCATCCGGAAAAAAGCTTGTCCGGAGAAGACAAGGTGAGCGCTAACATCAGTCCTGTGTCATGCCAACAGTAAAGCATCCTGAGACCATTCATGTGTGGGGTTGCTTCTCAGCCAAGGGAGTGTGCTCACTCACAATTTTGCCTAAGAACACAGCCATGAATGAAGAATGGTACCAACACATCCTCCGAGAGCAACTTCTCCCAACCATCCAGGAACAATTTGGTGATGAACAATGCCTTTTCCAGCATGATGGAGCACCTTGCCATATGGCAAAAGTGATAACTAAGTGGCTCGGGGAACAAAACATCGATATTTTGGGTCCATGGCCAGGAAACTCCCCAGACCTTAATCCCATTGAGAACTTGTGGTCAATCCTCAAGAGGCAGGTGGACAAACAAAACCCCACAAATTCTGACAAACTCCAAGCATTGATTATGCAAGAATGGGCTGCCATCAGTCAGGATGTGGCCCAGAAGTTAATTGACAGCATGCCAGGGCGGATTGCAGAGGTCTTGAAAAAGAAGGGTCAACACTGCAAATATTGACTCTTTGCATCAACTTCATGTAATTGTCAATAAAAGCCTTTGACACGTATGAAATGCTTGTAATTATAGTATTCCATAGTAACATCTGACAAAACTATCTAAAGACACTGAGGCAGCAGACTTTGTGAAAATTAATATTTGTGTCATTCTCAAAACTTTTGGCCACGACTGTACTATGGCTGGACTCTTAAATACTGGTGCAGGATATGTTAATCCTAATCTATTTCACTTCAGTGCTCATCCAGATGATATTGCCCACATAAACGTAATACCACAAACAATAATAACTTATACCAAAATGTAATACAGAACTTCCTTACCTGGCTTCTTCTTTCCAATGGGTTCCCTGTAAAGAGAGAAAAAAATCATTAGAATCAAGTAAGAGGAAATATATAACTTGGACAGAGTGAGTCAGTAAAGGAATTTGGAACGTTTTATTACTTAGAAACACTTAGAAAATATTTCCACCTACGTAACAACGGATATATGTTTCTGAAAACTCTAAAAATATAAAATGTTAACCCTGTGAATAACCACACTGATTATATTTATTTCATTCAGGCATGTTTTGGGACTCACTTTGAAATAAATCATTTGATCACGATTCAATCACATTCAAATCGCCGTTATACATTTGTTCTGCTAGTCATGCAGGCTCTAGTCTAGATGAGTGAAACTAAACTCTCTAAGATCCATTACATATCTACAGATGTGTTGACCTTTGCTCCAGATGAGAAGGGATATGGTTGTTAGTGAGTTTCTGATACTGGGCTGAATGAGAACATGATACTGTATCTGCTTTATCCATTTGGACTGCAATCCTCTATCCATTCTCATATGCGGTAGCCGATTCAATGTCCAGATGCCCAGGGAGACTGAGGTGGCTAATTCAGCCTGACTATCTATTCTTTCTACACTCTCTCTCACACACAACTGTCCATCCTATTTTCCTCCTGAATAAAATTCACTCTCAATCACATAATGCAATGTTCGCCTGGCAACTCTGTTATTGTGCTAGCCACAGAGCATCTGCTACATTACTTAAATGTAATACATCTCCAGCCATTAGTTTGACTATTAGCGTACTGTCAAAAGAGTCTCCAGCCAAGACAGCCACAGTTCCACCACTAGCCTGACTTATCAAAGGGAAGCAGACAGCTAGTGGCAGACTGGAGTCAGAACAGGGTCAGAAAGGCAACGCACTGTCCAGTATTCTGTATTCCGTAAGTACATTACAAGAGTTTTCCATAAGATCAAATCAGCCCTCCCCCTCACGCTAAATGAGGTTGCATTGGACCATGGATGAGTCAATCATGGTCAAGGATACATTGAATAGGAGGACCAATACATCAGTGGGGGGATGGGAGGACTGTGTTCTATATGGAGCATTATAACCTAGAGCAAGCCCATTCCACTACCAGGTGCCAGACCACAAGAGGTCCTAACCAATGACGAGCTAGCAATACGAGGGCTCATCCTCTCTTCTCTTCTACATCTTCCTTATACCTCTCTACTCCTCTCCTCCCTTCTACCTCTCCTTGCCTGTCTTTTATATCTCCCCTCCTCTACCGCTCCCTCTCTCCACTACTCTCTCATGCCTGCTACTTCAATCTCGCCAATGGACAGACAGTGACATCCCGCCTTACTCTGGTAGATTTATACAGGGCTGTATAGCGACCCAAGAGAGAGGGGCTGGTGACGCGATGTCAGCCCAGCTGAACACAGTCTGCATTAGAGAGCTGTAATCCGATTTTAATAAAGACAAACCAAGGTCTTTTCTATATTCATCTGCCTCTCCCTCCGACCCTCCATCCTCCCCTCCCCCGTCCCTAGTAGCAGATGCTTAGGGTTTGTCTGTCTGAGAGGTAGCTAATAAGGTATGTGTCCTTGGCAACGGCCAGAGGGAACTAGCTCTCCTCCATCTGTCTGTCTAAGGAGGTGACCTGACAGCAGCCATTCATAGTGGCCAGAACAGTGACAGGCCTTGTATTCTTCTCCTTCCACAGAGATTCATCTCCTCCGCAGTTACTGAACACACCATGCATATTGTATCAGGCACCAGGCAGCCATCTTGGATTTCGACCAAGGTACTCATGACTGCAATAATGGCGATGGCCAACAAACTCTGAGGAATGATAAGCATCCTTGTGCAAAATCACTGATTGACGGTGCAGAATTATATTGTTGATGTTCAGTCACATTCTATTGACTTGTGCGTCAAACGGCGCACAGCAAAAAAAAGAAGCTAAACGACAAACTAGCGCAGAAAAGTGTCTGGTTAAGATTGGACAGCCTAGATAAAATTGTAACATTACTCCCATACACCCTGAAGTAGTTTTGGGATGTGTGAGTCGAACACCTCTCTGCATAAATAAATAGAACACATAGACCTAGCTATGTGGCTAGGTGACTGTAGCTGAGCATGTCAAATTCGGGTTGAAGTACACAAAGATGGGAAGCTGTTTGCTATAGCAGAAAAACTCGTAAGAAAAATGCGGGGACTTTTCAAATAGTGAAGGAAGAAAAATATAATCTGAAAAGCATCAGGTTTGATACAATTCACCAGCCATCACTGGGCAAGCAATAGCTTAAAAGCCCAGTGCAGTCAAAAGCAGTCACCTGTAACCACTAGTAACCCCTCCTGCCCTCCAGGCGTCTGGTAGCTCAACAACACATACGTGATGGGGGGAAATGGCGCGGTGACTTTATGACTTGTGTTGGCACGTTGTAACTGTCAGGCGGACTATGACACTAATGTGTCGAGTGAGATTTACAAGAGTTCATGCTGCCTCAGCAGTTCTCTCATACACTGCTCCGCTAGGCTACATGTTATGTAGCTCTCACTCAGGGCAAACCAGCCGCTCCCCCCACCACCACAGCAATACCAGAGGGAGCATGACATCATAGTCATTACACTCTATTATAACCTATTACTGATGGGTTGGCTTGTTTCAACATAAAATGACATGGTGTTCAGGAGGAGGTCCTTTCTGCTAGTTCATGAAACAAAGCCTGCACACAGCATTATGCTTCTCTTTCTTCATTTGTAGTGTTTGTTGTTGGCCCAGTACACGCGTGAATGTTTGAATGTGCATCACTTATATGTATTTGTGCTGCTTGTCAGACTGTGTGACAGTGTGTTCCTTTGACAAGAAGGTGACGAATGGTGTGATGTGTAGCTTACTCTTTAGGTGGGTTGAGGTCTTCAGGACGAGTCTCGAAGAACACACGAACCTCCTCACACTGGGATATGTACACGGGCAGCTGAATCAGAGCCTGCGCATAAACACAGAAACACACAAAGGTTCAAATGTTAATCAGAACCAAATGAAGAGTTTCATTGCAAAACGCTCTGCAGTATATCCATTTTCCGAATTGTTGGTAAATTTGCTTTTATTGATTAAAGAAAATAAGAAATTGTATGTTTTTTCACTATCTAATCATGGCATGGGGTTGTTCAATGACAGACATGTATTTGTTTAAAATCTATCACTTGGTTTTATTTCATGTTTATGTTTTTTTGCTAAACGCTACATATCCGCCTCACTGCAAACCGTAGTCTGTTTTTTTTTATGGCGGTTTTGAAGCAGTGGTTTCTTCCTTGCTGAGCAGCCTTTCAGGTTATGTCGATATAGGACTCGTTTTACTGTGGATATGGATACTTTTGTACCCATTTCCTCCAGCATCTTCACAGGGTCCTTTGCTGCTGTTCTGGGATTCATTTGCACTTCTTGCACCAAAGTACGTTCATCTCTAGGAGACAGAACGCGTCTCCTTCCTGAGCGGTATGGCGGCTGCGTGGTCCCATGGTGTTTATACTTGCATACTATTGTTTGTACAGATGAACGTGGTACATTCAGGCATTTAGAAATTGCTCCCAAGGATGAACCAGACTTGTGGAGGTCTACAATTCTTTTTTCTGAGGTCTTGGCTGATTTATTTTGCTTTTCCCATGTCAAGCAGATGTACTGATTTTGAAGGTAGGCCTTGAAATACATCCACAGGTACACCTCCAATTGACTCAAATGATGTCAGTTAGCCTATCAGAAGCTTCTAAAGCCATGACATAATTTTCTGGAATTTTCCAGGCTGTTTAAAGGCACAGTCAACTTAGTGTATGTACACTTCTGACCCACTGGAATTGTGTTACAGTGAGTTGTAAGTGAAATAATCTGTCTAAACAATTGTTGGAAAAATTACTTGTGTCATGCAGAAAGTAGATGTCCTAACCGACTTGCCAATACTATAAGACATTTGTGGAGTGGTTGAAAAACAAGTTTTAATGACATCTGAACTTACATTTGACATTTACCAGATGCTCTTATCCAGGGCTGTAAGGTTCTGCTTTTCTTTTCTTAGCCAACCTTGTTCTGGAATGTAGCCCTGTCTTTCATTTTTGTTCATTTCTCACCTGGTCTCATCAGCTCCCTATTTAGTTCAGTTCTTTCTGTTTGTGCGGTATTGTCTGCCTGTGACCATGATTCCTGCGAAGGCTTACTAAACATCTGCTGTGCTCTGCGTGTGAATCTACAACCTTTTCTCCCTGAATATTCACTACAAGGGAGAAATACATAAGTGCATTCATCTTAAGATAGCCAGGTGACACAACTACATATCACAGTGAAATATACAGGATACGAACATTCCATTCCAGCTAAACAATGGATATAGCATTGTGCAAAAAAATGACATTTTTATATACATCTGAGCACAGTAATATTTTACACACACATGAACTTACCCATAAGCAATAATTTCCGATGAAAAAACATGAAATATTTGTGGATATAGTATTTTGGAAATAAACTCAAATGCTGCTATTGTATTTATATCAGTTGTATTGGTATTGGGAGTAGTGGTGTTCACTAGGAAATACGTAGCCTGTTTCCCAGGGGAACTACTATACGACAAATAATGACACAGCAAAGTGAATGACAGCTATAGTTCAGGTGCTACATTCACATACCATGTCCTCTTGCGTAGGCAAAACAACATACAGCAGGCATTACTACCCAACCACACCAACATAGAAAAAGTATCTACTGTACCTAAATGGAGCCTAGTCCACTCTATTATATTTCCTGTTTCTAATCTAACATCATTGATCCTTTCTCCCTGTGGGGGCCCGCAGGGCTGTGGGTCTGACCACGGCTCTGTGGATAATCTCGTGGTGGGGGAGACATGCAGGCTGACAGGGCCAACAGGGCAATTCCTCAGGAGATGAAAGGCTAACTGGCCTGAGATATCGCTCTCTCTTTCTCAGCCTCAAAGGCCTCAGCACCTCAGTGATCCAACGCCTAGAACCAGCTGGTGGGTCTCTCCAACAAAACAGCCCTTATTATCACTGTGTGCAGAGAGGCAAGCATGCAGCACACTCCTCGCTGCCATGAGGCATTCCTCAAAGCTATCCATCTCAGCCTCAGACCCAGCGTACGTCTGCATTTAATAAGGCTAAGTGCCTCAGTACTGTCCACCCAGAGAGGGGCAGCTCTCTCTCGCTCCACCACAGCCTGAATTATGATATGGCTGGCCCGTATCATAAAATACAGGCTAGCCAGAGTTCAAGGTGCCCTTGTCCAGTGTGGCACCTAGCCCTTTTGGACTCACCGTATGGGAAGCCGTGCCAACAGACTGCCCATGCTAAAAGTGTGGGAGGATTGCCATAGGCTTAGCTGAAACCCTGTTCTCCATTAGCGTCGGGGTAAGAGGGCGTGCGTGTGTGCGCGTGCATACGCACATGTGTGACTGTCCAGTGGTCAATTACAAAGATTCAAATGCCTTTTTTATGGGAGAAAAATCTAAATGATTCTCTGGAGTCAGCTAAGAGTCAGATGATAAATGTTTTAAGTGTTGACCTCCAGAGGAGCCCCCCCATCCCCTGGTCCTGCTGACTGAATCTGGTACACTGTGTCTGGGGTTAGGAAGAACATACTCCCCCTGTATTTCTCACCCCTTCACTCTGCCTGTGACCTGGCAGGTCATTAGTATTCTCCCCAGAGACTGGGAGCCGGAAGGCACATTACAGCAAATTGACTTTATTGGTGCTCTTTACAGCAGGCAGCATTAACCTAATTGTGTGTGTGTGCGCGTAAGTGTGTGTGTGTGTGTGTGTGTGTGTGTGTGTGTGTGGCGTTGAGTGCATGTGTGCAAGTCAAACAGAAAACAGTGAAGGTGAGGAGAGAATACACATAAATTACATGTACTGTATATACAAGTAGATTAAAGGGGTGGCAGGTAGCCTAGTGTTTAGAGCGTTTGGCCAGTAACTGAAAGGTTGCTGGATCAAATCCCCGAGCTGACAAGATAAAAATATGTCGTTCTGCCCCTGAGCAAGGCAGTTAACCCACTGTTCCCCAGGCGCCGAGACGTGGATGTCGATTTAAGGTAGCCTCTCTGATTCAGAGGGGTTGGGTTAAATGCGGAAGACACATTTCAGTTGAAAGCATTCAGTTGTACAACTGACTAGGTATCCCCTTTTCCCTTTCTTAAACAGCATACACCAGCATTCTGTAGCCCACCCTTTCCAAACAATGGCAATTCTGAAGATTGAGAAACAATGGTAAAAGGGCAAAACTGGAGTGAAAACCTATATCCTCCAAGAATCAACGTCTCCTCTCCAATAGCAGAAACTCCAGCAAAGGTCATTCCATGCGAGTCAAGTTCAGGTTTAGGACTCACTCAGCATTTTGACAGAAAGGTGGAAATGGTGATCCTCTGAGCCAAACATGAAAGCAACTACACTGAACAAAAACATAAATGCATCATGCAACAATTTCAAAGGTTTTTGCTGAGTTACAGTCAATAAGGAAATCAGTCAATTGAAAATTCATTAGGCCCTAATCTATGGATTTCACATGACTGGGTATACAGATATGCATCTGTTGGTCACAGGTACCTTAAAAAAGGTAGGGGCGTGGATCAGCGTTTGCCTCACTTAGCGTGACACATCTCCTTCACATAGAGTTGATCAGGCTGTTGATTGTGGCCTGTGGAATGTTGTCCCTCTCTTCAATGCTGTGTGAAGTTGCTGGAAATTGGTGGGAACTGGAACATGCGTTCATACATGAAGATCCAGAGCATCCCAAACATGCTCAATGGGAGATATGTCTGGTGAGTATGCAGGCCATGGAAGAACTTGGACAGTTTCAGCTTCCAGGAATTGTCTACAGATCCTTGGGGCCGTGCATTATTATGCTGAAACATGAGATGATGGCGGAAGATGAATGGCACGACAATGAGCCTCAGGATCTCGTCACAGCATCTCTATTAATTCAAATTGCCATTGATAAAATACAATTGTGTTCGTTGTCCGTAGCTTATGCCTTCCCATACCATAACTCCACCGCCACAACGAGGCACTTTGTTCTCAATGTTGACATCAGCAAACCGCTCGCCTACACGACGCCATACACGCTGTCTGCAATCTGCCCGGTACATTTGAACCCAGAATTAATCCGTGAAGAGCACACTTCAGCGTGCCAGTGGACATCGAAGGTGAGCTTTTGCACACTGAAGTCGGTTACAACGCAGAACTGCTGTCAGATCAAGACCCTGGTGAGGACGATGAGCATGCAGGTGAGCTTCCCTGAGAAGGTTTCTGACAGTTTGTGCAAAAATTCCTCAGTTGTGCAAACCCACAGTTTCAACAACTGTCCGGGTAGCTGGTCTCAGAAGATCCCGCAGGTGAAGAAGCCAGATGTGGAGGTTCTGGGATAGCGTGGTTACACATGGTCTGCCGTTGTGAGGTTGGTTGGATGTACTGCCAAATTCTCTAAAACGACATTGGTTATGGTAGAGAAATAAACATTCAATTCTTTGGTAACAGCTCTGGTGGTAATTTCTGCTGTCAGCATGCCAATTGCACACTCCCTCAAAACGTGAGATATCTATGGCATTGTGTTCTGTGACTAAATTGCACATTTTAGAGTGGCCTTTTATTGTCCCCAGCACAAGGTGCACCTGTGTAATGATCATGTTGTTTAATCAGCTTCTTGATATGCCACACCTGTTTGTGCACAATATTTGAGCACAACATTTGAGAGAAATAAGGGTCTTGCGGGTTTGGAAAATTTCTGGCATCTTTTATTTCAGCTCATGAAACATGGACCCAACACTTTACATTTTGTTCAGTATATAAAGTAAGTTCCATTTTTCATTCTGTCAGCCTGACCAGGACCAAGACAAAGGGGAGCCCCTCCAACCCCCCTCTGTCCAAACCAGCCAGCCAGACTGGACAGAACCACAGACCTTTGATCCGACCCCCCCTTCCCCCATTAAAGCCACTCACCCAGTGGTAGGGTTGCAAAGACGGGGTACTGGAAACTTTCAAACTTTACCAGTAAACTACCAGAATGTTGGTATTTTATGTAATCTATCACAAGATATCTAGTGGCCCATTTGGGAACTTCAGATTATTACAGGCGTCTGTAACTATCTCTGGCCTTCTCCGTGGCCTTATCACATGTAAAATATATTAAATAAGATGATTTCAAAATGAATAATAGAAAGACAAAGCTGTAAAAACATCCTAAATATAAACAATCAACATTCACTGTATATAGACTTTCTTTTTTTTCTATTGTGTTATTGACTGTACGCTTGTTTATTCCATGTGTAACTCTGTGTTGTTGTTTTATCTTGTCCAGGTCGCAGTTGTAAATGAGAACTTGTTCTCAACTAGCTTACCTGGTTAAATAAAGGTGAATAAAAAATTTAAAAACAGTGAATACCATTGGTGTTTAATATGAAGGTTTCAGCATGAAATATCCTTTATATTTTTTTACACATATTTATTTATTTTACTATGTCAATATGGATTTGTTGTCAATGTTTTGACCTCAAACTGGTGTCAGTTCTGAAAAAAGTCAATAGTTGAAAGAGTTGCAGAGTTAATTGAAAATAATGTCATTGCTGATTAGATGCTTTAAACAAATGTATTAGGCTATTTTCCCTTGAAACATATGGTCTATCTACTATAAACTCATGGACAATATGGACACAGATATAAAGAATGAATACTATATATTAATTTACTGTAAGTTAATAGAACAATAACAAAGTAAGTTTCAAACATCGCTGCTAATAACAGCTAGTTTTCAGGTTACATATTCCTCCCATTAGGTTAGTCCAATTAGGGCCCTCACACCATGCCCAGACCGGACGCGCGCGTGCGCCATCATGCGCAAATAGATTTTGTCCCCCCACACCAAACGCGATAATGACTCGCAGGTTGAAATATCAAAACAAACTCTGAACCAATTATATTAATTTGGGGACAGGTCCAAAAGCATTACATATTTATGGCAATTTAGCTAGCTAGCTTGCAGTTGCTAGCTAATTTGTCCTATTTAGCTAACTTTCTGTTGCTAGCTAATTTGTCCTGGGATATAAATGTTGAGTTGTTATTTTACTGGAAATGATCCTCTACACCGACAATTAATCCACACATAAAACAGTCAACCGAATCGTTTCTAGTCATCTCTCCTCCTTCCAGGCTTTTTCTTCTTTGGACTTTATATGGCGATTACCACGACAGCCGACCGACCTCTGTTCATCTTTCAATCACCCATGTGGGTATAACCAATGAGGACATGGCACGTGCGTATCTGCTTCTATAAACCAATGCGGGGATGGGAGAGGCAGGACTTGCACCGCGTTCAGCGTCACAAATAGAACTGACTTCTATTTTTGCGCTTGACAGCGCAGACGCTCTTTGGCACGTGCGAGCTGTGTGGATGCAATGATTGAATAACATGTATGTATGTGTAAATGTATTTTGCAACGCTCACGCACGTGACATGAGAGGTGTGGTCAGCATGTTACTCATACCACTCCCAGACAGTCCTAGCTACATTTTTGCTTGAGAAAATGCTCTTTGCTAAGAAGCTATTTTTGTTTATTTTTGACAATTCTTTATGGAAATAAGAACTGTAAGGTAATTAATTGTTACCCAAAAATGTTTTGATATTGTGATAAAAACAGCTGCATTGGGTCTTTAAGGGCAAGCCACCAACACAGTCAACAAAGAGACTATCTATCATAGGTGGCCGTAGATCTAAACATTGAATTATTCAACGCTGTAACCAGATGACTTTGTTAAGCCCTCTCTGACAAAGAGGAGAGCAGTTGTATTGAACTTTTTCTGTGTCTTTAATGTGTTCATTTGTATTGAGAATGCTACTAAATCAGTATATCAAAGTCCTCTATGGAACTCACAACAACAACAAACGTGACTACATACCAGACTGAGGAAGTTCTATGTAATCCCATAGAAGTGGTGCAAACTTAGTCTAAAACAATTCACATAAACCTAAACACACCCACAACACATCAACTCTAGGACCTTAGTTTCCCCCCTTGTTTTACAGTACTTAAAGCTGTGACCTTTGTTGCACCGGTATCCCAAAACGACCCCCTGAGGTATCCTAACCCCTAGGCCTCCCCTCCCATATGTACCCCATCTCTCTCACCAGTGACCTGGCTTCATAAACAAAGGTTCTCTGGCAACATGCCAGGGAATAAGTTGGTTTTTAAGAGCATGACTGAGATGGAACCACCTTTCAAAAATTCCCCAGGCAACATAAAAAGGCAGTTCTGGTTTATTGGGAAGCCCTTTAAAAGTAAACACGGCCCACTGGGCACCGACGTCAATTCAACGTCTATTCCACGTTGGTTCAACATAATTTCATTAATATGATGTGGAAACAATGCTGATTCAACCGGTGAGTGCCTAGTGGTTAAGGGCTTGTAAGTAAGCATTTCACGGTAAGGCCTACACTTGTTTTATTCGGCGCATGTGACAAATAATGTTTGATTTGATTTGATTTAGTGGGCGGGCCTGGTGATGTAGCTGACAGGGGCTAGCTCAGGGCTCCTCAAACCACTGCCCCGATGGAGACATAGCACAGAGATACCACAGCATCCCAACGGCCTGCGACAGAGATGGATTCCCCACTTCTCTTCTTGCTTTTCCACTAAAGAGCTAAACACAGACTCTGCAACTATGCTGCTTTGTTTTCCAGATGGAATTATTTTCTCTGTCAGCCATGTTCCAGACTGCCTTCAGTTTCCGCAATGTCTAATTCCTGAAGAAAATATCATATTTTCGAGGATGACTGATTTTGTTATCGTATATTTCCCAGTAGGTAATGATAAACATATAAGATATGCATGTTTTTAACATTGCTAGTGCATTGGTCTTTGTATAGAGAAACAGAATGGCTATAACAGGTCAGTGGAACTAGATGTGAGGGTGTATGGAATCCAAAACAGTCTCACGCTGACTGCCATGCTATCAGTGAGGTAAACCGGTCAGCAGGATCATGAATGCAAACCCCTCGCTCTAGTCTGAAGCTCTATCTACCACAGTGCTAATGTCCTAATACCTGAGATTTAGGTTCCTCTCCAGGCTACATCCCCATGGGAGGTTTTAGGGGTTGACGTTTGGGTCGTACTGTTGTGTCTTCCATAACGAGTGAGTGTGGAAGATGTAATACCCCTGAATTGCCCCACCAGCTGAGCAGTGGTCTCAGTCAGAGCCTACTCACCCTGCAGTACTCGTTGATAGGCCTCAGGCGCTTCATGGCCACATCCCTGATATGGCTTCTCCTGAACAGGATCTTCCCTGGAAGGAAGAAAAACAACAGTCTTTAGGTTCTAATGTACATGTCTTACAAAGATACGAAGCCCCCTAGCCTCCCCTCTTATCCTAGTCCTCAACCATGGTCTCACATTATATATAGTACATACTAGAACTGTATGATAAATCAGTATTTGAATGGTGTGGATTCACAGTAGCATTTATACAAGCAAACAAACAATTGTAAATAATCCATAACTGCAATAGTCACTTTTTACAGATTACTGTATTCACTTGTGAGGGAAAATGTTATGTTTGTGCTTTTCTAATAACCGATTAGACTTGGTTCATGCAAGTGACTGATTGATCGTGCCTGGGAGGAATCCTCACTATCAGTATAAGCAATTTGGCAGTACACCCAGAACATTGCATTGAGAACCAAAAGGGGTGTCTCAGTTTCAAGGTCTCAGCTTAGAGAGAAGAAGCCTCTTGAGGTATTGGTCGGAAGGAACCACATGTTAATGATGATGAATAATGAATAATGCAATTCTAACTTGTCTGTGTAAACAGTATATAAGATAACTAACGGGACTGCCCCGGCAGAGCTCCCAACCGACGTGTACTATGGTTTGTTGGAACCTTCTTCAGCATGCTGATAATAAAGAATGATTAATTTAATATTGACTCCAGGTGTCCCTGGTGGTAATTTCCACAACAGTTTGGTGCCTGTGGAGCTTTCCAGTGAGGGTCTGCGAGGAAAACCGGTGGCCCATTTTATGTAGCATGAGGGAAATTCCCATCTGAGCAAAAGACGACGAGGCCCGCCCAGACCAGACCCTTACTGTGAGCTGCCCAGGAGGAGACACATAATCCACGAACAATTGAGGGACACGGCAACTGATTTCAGTATGTCAATTTAAATGAATTTGTATGAAAATTATTAGAAAATAAATTAAACATAAAAATGAAATGACGTCTCTTTGGTCTGGGACCACTGTAGTCTGGGACTACTAGAAAGGTATCATAGTCTCTGGGAGGCTAAAGCAGTCTGGGACTACTGAGATGGGTAAGGGCTGAGATGGGTAAGCCCCACCGACAGCTGTCTATAGGCATTTCTAGGAATTGTCTATGTGGTCTGGGACCACTGTGGTCTGGGACTACTGAGTGTGTTTGGATAATAAGTTACGATATATAACGTTAGCTAGGGGTTCATTCCACAACCGCCAATCGTAGTCTGGGACTACTAGTACTACTCTGGGCTCCCGAGTGGCGTAGCAGTCTAAGGCACTGCATCACAGTTCTAGAGGCGTCACTACAGACCCTGGTTCGATTCTAGGCTGTATCACAACCGGCCATGATTGAGAGTCCCACAGTGCGGCTCACAATTGGCCCAGCGTCGTCCGGGGTTAGGGTTTAACCGGGGTAGGCCGTCATTGTAAATAATAATTTGTTCTTAACTTCTCTAGGGTAGGGGGCAGCATTGGGATTTTTGGATGAAAAGCATGCCCAAATTAAACTGCCTGCTACTCGGGCCCAGAAGATATGATATGCATATAACTGGTAGATTTGGATAGGAAACACTCAAAAGTTTCCAAAAATGTTAAAATAGTGTCTGTGAGTATAACAGAACTGATTTGGCAGGCGAAAACCTGAGAAAAATCCATTCAGGAAGTAGTTTCTTTTTTGGTTTTGTAGTTTTCTATTCAATGCCATTACAGTATCCATTGACTTAGGACTCAAATTGCAGTTCCTATGCCTTCCACTAGATGTCAACAGTCTTTAGAAATTGTTTCAGGCTTGTATTCTGAAAAATGAGGAAGTAAGAGCAGTCTGAATGAGTGGACCCTAAAGTGTCACAGAGCTTTTTCATGCGCGCAACCGAGAGAGTGCCTTTCTTGTTTACCTTTTATATTGACGACGTTATTGTCCGGTTGAAATATTATCGATTATTTAGGCTAAAAACAACCTGAGGATTGAATATAAACATCGTTTGACATGTTTCTATGAACTTTACGCATAGAATTTGGATTGTTTGACTGCGTTTGAGCCTGTGGATTACTGAAAAAAACACGCGAACAAAACTGAGGTTTTTGGATATAAAGAGACTTTATCGAACAAAAGGAACATTTATTGAGTAAATGAATGTCTGCTGAGTGCAACCATATGAAGATCATCAAAGGTAAGGGATTAGTTTTATCTCTATTTCTGACTTGTGTAACTCTTCTACTTGGCTGGTTACTGTTTGTAATGATTTGTCTGCTGGGCTATGTTCTCAAATAATCGTAAGGTATGCTTTCGCCGTAAAGCATTTTTTAAATCTGACACCGTTGTTGGATTCACAAGAAGTTAATCTTTAAACCCATGTAAAATATGTTTTGTTTTCTGAATTTTTATAATGAGTATTTCTGTATTTGAATTTGGCGCCCAGCAGCTTCACTGGCTGTTGAAGAGGTGGGACGCTACCGTCTCACGTATCCTAGAGAAGTTAACTGACTTGCCTAGTTAAATAAACGTTTAATAAAAAATACTAGTAATAGCACCAGGTGTTATTGAGCACAGGTTGTGGATGTGAAAACCTAAGATTTATAACGTTATATAGGGATTCTGTGTGATGTGAAAGAGGTGTGTCTGAAAGAATACCCCAACCAGTTCTGTGTGAGCTGAGTTTTCGATCTATAACGTTATCTAGGGGTTCAGTCCACCACCACCCGTCGATCTACAGATAGTGAGCACTGACAGGAGAAGCCATTGACAAGTTTGAGAGGGTAACAGCTGTGATGGGTAGGGGCTGTTCAAAGAAACTCCACCGACAGCTGTCTATAGGCATCTCTGGGACTTGTCTATGTGGTCTGGGACTACTGAGATTTCCTAGAGAAAATGATAGGCCGCAACTCAAACAGGAAGTACCCGTGCTAAGGTCTATTCAACGCTGGTCTGACCAATTGGAATACATGTCTCAAGATTGTTTTGATCTGGGATATGTTCCGGGTAGCCTCTGACAATAACATTGACGTATACACGGACACGATGACTGAGTGCATCAGGAAATGTATAGGGGATGTTGTTCCCACTGTGACTATTAAAACCTACCCAAACCAGAAACCGTGGATAGATGACAGCATTCGCACAAAACTGAAAGCGTGAACCACCAGATTTAACCATGGCAAGGTGACTGGGAATATGGTTGAATACAAACATTATGAGGCAATCAAACAGGCAAAACGTCAGTACAGAGACAAAGTGGAATCGCAATTCAACGGCTCAGACACAAGAAGTACGTGGCAGCCACTTTGGGGACACTGACATCTTGCTCCCGGACAAGCTAAACACCTTCTTCACTCGCTTTGAGGATGACACAGTGCCACCGACGCGGCCCACTCCCAAGGACAGTGGGCTTTTGTTCTCCGTGGCCGACGTAAGACAATTTAAGCATGTTAACCCTCGCAAGGCTGCCGGCCCAGACGGCATCCCTAGCCGCGTCCTCAGAGCATGTGCAGACCAGCTGGCTGGAGTTTTTACGGACATATTCAATCTCTCCCTATCCCAGTCTGCTGTCCCCACTTGCTTAAATATGTCCACCACTGTTCCTGTACCCAAGAAAGCAAAGGTACTAAATGACTATCGCCCCGTAGCACTCACTTCCGTCATCATGAAGTGCTTTGAGAGACTATTTAAGGATCTTATCACCTCTACCTTACCTGACATCCTAGACACACTTAAATTTGCATACTGCCCCAATAGATCCACAGACGATGCACACTGCCGTATCCCATCTGGACAAGATGAATACCTATCTAAGAATGCTGTTCACTGACTACAGCTCAGCATTCAACACCATAGCACCCTCCAAGCTCATCATTAAGCTCGGGGCCCTGGGTCTGAACCCTGCCCTGTGCAACTGGTTCCTGGACTTCCTGACGGGCCCAGGTGGTGAAGGTTGGAAACAACACCTCAACTTCGCTGATCCTCAACATAGGTGCCCCACAAGGGTGTGTGCTCAGCCCCCTCCTGTACTCCCTGTTCACCCATGACTGCGTGGCCATGCACACCTCCAACTCAATCATCAAATTTGCAGAGGACACACCAGTGGTAGGCCTGGTTACCAGCAATGATGAGACAGCCTACTGGGAGGAGGTGAGGGCCCTGGCGGAGTGGTGCCAAGAAAATAGCCTCTCCCTCAACGTCAACAAAACGAAGGAGCTGATCGTGGACTTCAGGAAACAGCAGAGGGAGCACGCCCCTATCCACTTTGACGGGACCACAGTGTCATACACATCACTGACAATCTGAAATGTTCCACCCACACAGACAGTGTGCTGAAGAAGGCACAACAGCAATAGAAATTTGGCTTGATCCCTAGGACCCTCACAAACTTTTACAGATGCACAAATGAGAGCATCCTGTCAGGCTGTATAACCGCCTGGTATGGCAACTGCACCGCCCATAACCGCAGGGCTCTCCAGAGGGTGGTGTGGTCTGCCCAACACATCAACCACCCGAGCCACACTGCCTGCCTTCCAGGATACCTAGAGGACCCGATGTCACAGGAAGGCCAAAAAGATAATCAAGGACATCAACCACCCGAGCCATGGCCTGTTCACCCCGCTACCATCCAGAAGACGAGGTCAGTACAGGTGCATCAAAGCTGGGACCGAGATACTGAAAACCAGCTCATCAGACTGTTAAATAGCCATCACTAGCCAGCTACCACCCGGTTACTCAACCCTGCACCTTAGAGGCTGCTGCCCTATATACATAGACAGGGAATCACTGGTCACTTTAATAATGTTTACATACTGCTTTACTAATTTCACGTATACACTGTATTCTATTCTACTCTATTGTATTTTAATCAATGGCACTCCAAAATTGCTCGACCTAATATTTATATATTTCTTAATTACATTCTTTAATTTTAGATTTGTGTGTTTTTTTTTTTTTTTCAGATACTACTGCACTGTTGGAGCTAAAACACAAGCATTTCGCTACACCCTCAATAACATCTGCTAAATGTGTATATGATCAATAACATTTTAATTGATTTTGATTTGATGTTGGCACGGTTTGCCAACAACAACACTCGTGCCAATACAGTATATCCTCCAAACAACAGCTTCGAGGGCATTATCACTTAAACAACACATGATCTCATGGTGCATTTAGAATGGTAACAGCAGGCCTACATAACGTATGTTACAATTATGAAGAACAATGAGTAGGCTAGGCTATATTGAATGGGCTTGTGTAGACACGTATAAACAAATACTAATAGAGACTGATTACATTTTCTCACAACAAATGATCTCATGGCATATTCGGAATGGTAAGAGTAGGCATACATACAGTGGGCTTGTGTAGAGACTGTACAGTCGTGGCCAAACGTTTTGAGAATGACACAAATGTGAATTTTCACAAAGTTTGCTGCTTCAGTGTCTTTAGATATTTTTGTCAGATGTTACTATGGAATAGTGAAGTATAATTACAAGCATTTCATTAGTGTCAAAGGCTTTTATTGACAATTACATGAAGTTGATGCAAAGAGTCAATATTTGCAGTGTCGACCCTTCTTTTTCAAGACCTCTGCAAGCCACCCTGGCATGCTGTCAATTAACTTCTGGGCCACATCCTGACTGATGGCAGCCCATTCTTGCATAATCAATGCTTGGAGTTTGTCAGAATTTGTGGGGTTTTGTTTGTCCACCTGCCTCTTGAGGATTGACCACACGTTCTCAATGGGATTAAGGTCTGGGGAGTTTCCTGGCCATGGACCCAAAATATCGATGTTTTGTTCCCCAAGCCACTTAGTTATCACTTTTGCCTTATGGCAAGGTGCTCCATCATGCTGGAAAGGCATTGTTCATCACCAAACTGTTCCTGGATGTTTGGGAGAAGTTGCTCTCGGAGGATGTGTTGGTACCATTCTTTGTTCATGACTGTGTTCTTAGGCAAAATTGTGAGTGAGCCCACTCCCTTGGCTGAGAAGCAACCCCACACATGAATGGTCTCAGGATGCTTTACTGTTGGCATGACACAGGACTGATGTTTGTGCTCACCTTGTCTTCTCCGGACAAGCTTTCTTCCGGATGCCCCAAACAATCGGAAAGGGGATTCACTGTATTTATTTATTTATTTTGCTCCTTTGCACCCCATTATTTCTATCTCTACTTTGCACATTCTTCCACTGCAAACCAACCATTCCAGTGTTTTTACTTGCTATATTGTATTTACTTCGCCACCATGGCCTTTTTTATATTTTTATTTATTTATATATATATTTTGTTTGCCTTCACCTCCCTTATCTCACCTCACTTGCTCACATTGTATATAGACTTATTTTTCACTGTATTATTGACTGTATGTTTGTTTTACTCCATGTGCAACTATGTGTTGTTGTATGTGTCGAACTGCTTTGCTTTATCTTGGCCAGGTCGCAATTGTAAATGAGAACGTGTTCTCAATTTGCCTACCTGGTTAAATAAAGGTGAAATAAAAATAAAATAAATAAAATCAGAGAACATGACTTTACCCCAGTCCTCAGCAGTCCAATCCTTGTACCTTTTGCAGAATATCAGTCTGTCCCTGATGTTTTTCCTGGAGAGAAGTGGCTTCTTTGCTGCCCTTCTTGACACCAGGCCATCCTCCAAAAGTCTTCGCCTCACTGTGCATGCAGATGCACTCACACCTGCCTGCTGCCATTCCTGAGCAAGCTCTGTACTGGTGGTGCCCCGATCCCGCAGCTGAATCAACTTTAGGAGATGGTCCTGGCGCTTGCTGGACTTTCTTGGGCGCCCTGAAGCTTTCTTCAAAACAATTGAACCTCTCTCCTTGAAGTTGTTGATGATATGATAAATGGTTGATTTAGGTGCAATCTTACTGGCAGCAATATCCTTGCCTGTGAAGCCCTTTTTGTGCAAAGCAATGATGACGGCACGTGTTTCAGTGCAGGTAACCATGGTTGACAGAGGAAGAACAATGATTCCAAGCAGCACCCTCCTTTTGAAGCTTCCAGTCTGTTATTCGAACTCAATCAGCATGACAGAGTGATCTCCAGCCTTGTCCTCGTCAACACTCACACCTGTGTTAACTAGAGAATCACTGACATTATGTCAGCTGGTCCTTTTGTGGCAGGGCTGAAATGCAGTGGAAATGTTTTTGGGGGATTCAGTTAATTTGCTTGGCAAAGAGGGACTTCGCAATTCATTGCAATTCATCTGATCACTCTTCATAGCATTCTGGAGTATATGCAAATTGCCATCATACAAACTGAGGCAACAGACTTTGTGAAAATGTATATTTGTGTCATTCTCAAAACTTTTGGCCACGAATGTAGTCCATTCCTTTAGAATGGAGACCTACTAGCAGGCTAATACAATGGCTGGCCTCATAAGTAACCCAACTCTGAAAGTACAATTTAAGTTGTTAAGTGCACTGTGAATAGTTTAGCCTTCTTGTGTCTTGTCATGAATTCATGATCAAATATAGTGGATGCCATCTAAAATATATGGTCCTTATCACGCAGCCACAGATATGGCCACCGGCTGGTCTGGGTTTGAGGTCACCAACAATAACAAGAAATTGATACAAATAGGCCTCCGAAAAAGTATTGAGGTCCATTTCAAATATATCTTTTAGATATTTCATTGGGATTCGCTCTAGCGGATTCTCTAACTGAAGTACCAATCACAGCGTCTTGGAGACAGAGCAGGCACACACCACCTCTGGTCATTCTCACCTCTCTTCCTTGTGAAGAGTTCTCTAATGCTCCTGAAGCTCTCCTCAGAATTGGATGATGTAGAAAGGGCGAGTTTGTTTGACAGGGTCAGAAAGGTTGGATGGGGATGGGGTTTGGGTGGTATTTTTGGTGGGGGTAATGGGAGTAGTGAGATTTGTAGGGCTTTATTTTATTTTATTAGAAACAGGGCTAGATAAGAGCATATACAGTGGGGAGAACAAGTATTTGATACACTGCCGATTTTGCAGGTTTTCCTACTTACAAAGCATGTAGAGGTCTGTCATTTTTATCATAGGTACACTTCAACTGTGAGAGACAGAATCTAAAACAAAAATCCAGAAAATCACATTGTATGATTTTGAAGTAATTAATTAGCATTTTATTGCATGACATAAGTATTTGATACATCAGAAAAGCAGAACTTAATATTTGGTACAGAAACCTTTGTTTGCAATAACAGAGATCATACGTTTCCTGTAGTTCTTGACCAGGTTTGCACACACTGCAGCAGGGATTTTGGCCCACTCCTCCATACAGACCTTCTCCAGATCCTTCAGGTTTCGGGGCTGTCGCTGGGCAATACGGACTTTCAGCTCCCTCCAAAGATTTTCTATTGGGTTCAGGTCTGGAGACTGGCTAGGCCACTCCAGGACCTTGAGATGCTTCTTACGGAGCCACTCCTTAGTTGCCCTGGCTGTGTGTTTCGGGTCGTTGTCATGCTAGAAGACCCAGCCACGGCCCATCTTCAATGCTCTTACTGAGGGAAGGAGGTTGTTGGCCAAGATCTCATGATACATGGCCCCATCCATCCTCCCCTCAATACGGTGCAGTCGTCCTGTCCCCTTTGCAGAAAAGCATCCCCAAAGAATGATGTTTCCACCTCCATGCTTCACGGTTGGGATGGTGTTCTTGTGGTTGTACTCATCCTTCTTCTTCCTCCAAACACGGCGAGTGGAGTTCAGACCAAAAAGCTATATTTTTGTCTCATCAGACCACATGACCTTCTCCTATTCCTCCTCTGGATCATCCAGATGGTCATTGGCAAACTTCAGACAGGCCTGGACATGCGCTGGCTTGAGCAGGGACACCTTGCGTGCGCTGCAGGATTTTAATCCATGACGGCGTAGTGTGTTACTAATGGTTTTCTTTGAGACTGTGGTCCCAGCTCTCTTCAGGTCATTGACCAGGTCCTGCCGTGTAGTTCTGGGCTGATCCCTCACCTTCCTCATGATCATTGATGCCCCTCGAGGTGAGATCTTGCATGGAGCCCCAGACCGAGGGTGATTGACCATCACCTTGAACTTCTTCCATTTTCTAATAATTGCGCCAACAGTTGTTGCCTTCTCACCAAGATGCTTGCCTATTGTCCTGTAGCCCATCCCAGCCTTGTGCAGGTCTACAATTTTATCCCTGATGTCCTTACACAGCTCTCTGGTCTTGGCCATTGTGGAGAGGTTGGAGTCTGTTTGATTGAGTGTGTGGACAGGTGTCTTTTATACAGGTAACGAGTTCAAACAGGTGCAGTTAATACAGGTAATGAGTGGAGAACAGGAGGGCTTTTTAAAGAAAAACTAACAGGTCTGTGAGAGCCGGAATTCTTACTGGTTGGTAGGTGATCAAATACTTATGTCATGCAATAAAATGCAAATTAATTACTTCAAAATCATACAATGTGATTTTCTCGATTTTTGTTTTAGATTCCGTCTCTCACAGTTGAAGTGTACCTATGATAAAAATTACAGACCTCTACATGCTTGTAAGTAGGAAAACCTGCAAAATCGGCAGTGTATCAAATACTGTATATGCTCTTATCAGGTTGGTCACATTTGTTCTGGTCAATGGTCAACTCGACACCCAAGTGCCCCCAGTGCTACAGCTCTCCCCTCAACACTTTCACAGCAGCTGAGGCAGGAAGACAAATGCTCTGTCGCTATTATGAACTATCCCCAAATCCCAGTGTTATAACGCTGCCCTTTGTAATAAAAGTCTCTGTCACATTAAAGCATCTTGCCGAGGGAACAGAGCAAAAATACAACAAAAGAGTGCTCTGGCACCACTGGTGAGCGAGAGTCATCTGACTAGTGGGCAACTCGCTGCAAGAGAAGGGAATTTGCACACATGTGCAGTCCACCCCTGGGTCTTGTAAACAGTCACAAAGGGGTACAGTTTGCTATGAAGCCTCCCGCTTTCAACGGGGTCCTGATGACAACAACAACTGGCGACTCAGTGCGCATACTAGAGGAGATATCCTTTCTATTAAGCAACGGGTCTTTCAGAATAATACCAGCGGAATAGAGCCATTGTGGCTTCTACTCCCAGTACTTCCAGGTTCCCCGAAAAATGGGGGAAGGGGGGTGGGTGAGTGCACCCCATTCTGGCTCTACGGATCCTCAACAGCTTTCTGAGTGTACACGTTCCATATGCTTTCGCTCAATGTGCGGTCTCGCTCTATTTGTCAAGGCGACTGGTCCACTTCAGTCGACCTGCACAACGCTTATTTTCATATACGGTCCCTTAAGTATTCAGACCCCTTGACGTTTTCCACATTTTGTTAAACTGGGATTATAATGAATTTAATTGTCCTTTTTGACACAACTGCTATTTTTTTTTAACATTCTTATTTTTGTCTTTACAAATGTTAGCATTTTTCTTCCACTATCTTGATTAGATAACTATTCAACCCCCCTGGCAGCGATTACAGCTGTGAATCTTTCTGGGTACGTCTCTAAGAGCTTTGCACAGCTGGATTTTACAACATTTGTCCTTTATTATTTTCAAAATTCTTCAAGCTCTATAACATTGTTTGTTGATCATTGCTAGACAACCATTTTCAGGTCTTGCCATAGATTTTCAAGCAGATTTAAGTCAACTGTAAATTGGCCACTCAAGAACATTCACTGCCTTTTTGGTAAGCAACTCCAGTGGCTTTGTTTTAGGTTATTGTCCTGCTGAAAGGTGAATTCACCTCCCAGTGTCTGGTGGAAAGCAGACAACCAGGTGAACCTCTACAATTTTGCCAGAGCTTAGTTCCAATCAGTTTATTTTAGTTTTTATCCTGAAAGTCCACAGTCCTTAACAATTACAAGCATACCCATAACATGATGCAGCCACCACTATGCTTGGAAATATGTAGCATGGTACTTGGTAATTTGCCCCAAACATAACACTTGGTGTTCAGGACTAAAACCAAATTGCTTTGCTACATTTCTTTGAAGTTTTACTTTAGTGCCTTGTTGCAAACCAATAGGTGCCCTTTGCGAGGCATTGGAAAACATCCCTGGTCTTTGCGGTTGAATCTGTTTTGAAATGAACTGCTCAACTGCAGGAGTATACAGATCATTATGTGTGGGGTACAGAGATGAGGTAGTTATTTAAAAACTCTAGCTACACCACACATTGAGTCCATGCAACTTGCGATTTGCTAAGCACATTTGTACTCCTGAACTTATTTAGGCTTGCCATAACAAAGGGGTTGAATACTAAAGCTTTTAATTAAAAGAAAATGCATTTGTAAAATAAAATCTAAACATAATTCCACTTTAACATGGGTTATTGTGTGTAGGGAAGTGGCAAATCTCAATGTAATCCATTTTTAATTCGGGCTGTAACTTAGTGGGAAAAGTAGAGGGTACAAAGTACTCTGCCGACACACAGGAGTTCTCAGGTTTGCCTTTCAAGGAAAAGCCTACGAATACCTCGCTGTCCCCTTGGGGCTAACATCCGCTACCCAAATGTTCAGCAAGTGTGTAGTGGCAGCTCTAGCACCCCTGAGAATCAAGGGACTAAGAGTATCTGCTTACATAGACGATTACATGCTTTGCTCCCCGACACAGGAGCAGGTGGTACGAGACGCGGCTTCTCTTGTAACCCACCTCAACGAGCTAGGGTTCAAGATCAACCAGAAAGAGCTGTTTGGTGCCATCACAGAGAATAGAATACCTAGGGGGTCAAGATGGATTCTCTCTCTCGTTGGGCCACACTCTCGGAAGGCCTTATCACGTCATTCCGACAGTGCCTCTCCCTGTTCAACAGGGGGCGCTCGGTCACGCTCAAAACGTGGTCACCTAGTGCTGGGGTTGATGGCGTCCATCTTGGTACTACCACTAGGACTACTGAGCGTTGGGTAACTGCTCCATTGCCTGTGTCCATGTCTGCACCACAATCAAAAGATTTAAGTTGACCACAGACTGTCTCTCGGCTCTCCGTCACTGGAAGACCCTCTCGATCCTTGCTTCAGGCACTTCCCCCTAGGGTTAGTGTCTTCGAGCGAGGTGGTGACGACAGACTCACTCACAGGGTGGGGTGCAGTTCATGAGGCAAGAGAAATGAACCGACTGTGTTCACCACAGCTCCGCCACTGCTGACAATGTTTCATTCGCTGATACACTTTCTGCCCTTCCTTTAGGAATGGTCAGTATGTGACTGGTAGCATAAACCGCCTGGGTGACATTCAGTCTACAGATTACTATATACAGTGATCCCTCGCCACTTCGCGGTTCACTTATCGCGGATTCGCTATTTCGCGGATTTTCATAATGCATTTTTTTTTTTTTTTTGGTGCATTGTGCTCTGCATTCTGATTCGCTAAAAACTCACTCCCGCTTCTTGTATCAAAACATGCTACGAATTGTGCTATCATTTTGTCGTCTCGTGCAGTTATGTGTACGTACATAAAACAGCTTGGCAAATTTACATTAAGTTGGCCAAATTATCTTGTAATTTCGAACATCTCCTAAACCCATAATGTCGACGAAACGGCCTACACGTGAGTCACTGTATTTGTATACATGTAATAGTTGCTAATTGTTAAAAAAAAAAAAAGTTTTCTATTTCGCGGATTTCACTTATCGCGGGTCATTTTCGGAACGTAACCCCCGCGATAAACGAGGGATTACTGTATACACACAGTACCAGTCAAAAGTTTGGACACATCTACTCATTCCAGAGTTTTTCTTTATTTTACTATTTTCTACATTGTAGAATAATAGTGAAGATATCAAAACTATGAAATAACACATATGGAATTATGTAGTAACCAAAAAAGTGTTAAACAAATCAAAATATATTTTAGATTCTTCAAAGTAGCCACCCTTTGCCTTGATGACAGCTTTGCACACGCTTGGCATTCTCTCAACCAGCTTCACCTTGAATGCTTTTCCAACAGTCTTGAAGGAGTTCCCACATATGCTGAGCACCTGTTGGCTGCTTTTCCTTCACTTTGTGGTCCAACTCATCCCAAACCATCTCAATTGGGATGTCGGGTGATTGTGGAGGCCAGGTCATCTGATGCAGCACTCCATCACTCTCCTTCTTGGTCAAATAGCCCTTACATAGCCTGGAGGTGTATTTTGGGTCATTGTCCTGTTGGAAAAACAAATGATAGTCCCACTAAGCGCAAACCAGATGGGATGGTGTATCGCTGCAGAATGCTGTGGTAGCCATGCTGGTTAAGTGTGCCTTGAATTCTAAAGAAATCACTGACATTGTCACCAGCAAAGCACCCCCACACCATCACACCACCACTTCAATTCTTCACGGTGGGAACCACACATACGGAGATCATCCGATCACCTACTCCGCATCTCACAAAGACATGGCGGTTGGAACCAAAAATCTCATGTAGTTTCATCAGACCAGAGAATCTTGTTTCTCATGGCCTGAGTCATTTAGGTGCCTTTTGGCAAACTCCAAGTGGGCTGTCATGTGCCTTTTACTGAGGAGTGGTTTTGGTCTGGCCACTCTACCATAAATACCTGATTGGTGCAGTGCTGCAGAGATGGTTGTCTTTCCATCTCCAAAGTGGAACTCTGGAGCTCTGTCAGTGTGACCATTGGGTTCTTGGTCTGCTCCTTGACCAAGGCCCTTCTCCCCCGATTGCTAAGTTTGGCTGGGCGACCAGCTCTAGGAAGAGTCTTGGTGGATCCAAACTTCTTCCATTTAAGAATGATGGAAGCCACTGTGTTCTTGGGGAACCTTCAATGCTGCAGAAGTGTTTTGGTACCCTTCCCCAGATCTGTGCTTCCACACAATCCTGTCTCAGAGCTCTACGGACAATTATTTTGACCTAATGGCTTGGTTTTTGCTCTGACATGCACTGTCAACTGTGGGACCTTTATATAGACAGGTGTTTGCCTTTCCAAATCATGTCAAATATATTGAATTTACTCCAAGTTGTAGAAATATATCTCAAGGATGATCAATGGAAACAGGATGCACCTAAGCTCAATTGAGTCTCATAGCAAATGGTATAAATATTTACGTAAATAAGGTATTTGTTTTTATTTTTAATACATTTGAAAAACTTTCTAAACCTGTTTTCACTATGGGGTATTGTGTGTACATGAGGGGGAAAAAATAATTTCACATAACAGTGGAAAAAGTGAAGGGGTCTGAATACTTTCCGAATGCACTGTACATGTACCGTACGTATGTGGGCATCCCTTCTAATTAGTGGTTTTGGTTATTTCAGCCACATCCGTTGCTTAGGAGTGTATAAGATAGAGATGACGGCTCATAATAATGGCTGGAATGGAGTAATTGGAATGGTATCAAACACAAAAAGATGTGGTTTCCATGTGGCTGATAGCATTCCATTGACATCAGCCACATGCACCCCCCATTAGACATGCCTTCTCTCCTCTTAAAAGGTGTGAATTATAGTTCCTTTACCTTGGCTTGCTGATAGTCCAGACACATTCCCAGAACAGTTTATTAAAACGGAGTCAGGAGACTTGAAAGTTGACCACTATTCTCACTCTCAGTCCTCAAATAGAAAGCTTTCTTGACACTTTTCCAAGTTCTCTGGGGTCAAGGGGAAAATCGACTCAACACTGCCCTCTTTGTATATTCCACATGATCACGGGTGCATTTGATGAAAGGTCTATTTTTTAGGGGAATATAAAATGGCTGTTACAGTTCAGAGTCAAGGTTGGGCCAGATAGGCAGACTTCATGGCAAATCTGTGACGGCCAGCGGGGTATAAAACAGCTTTTATTGCCCAGAGAGCGACTTATCTCAAGTCCGCTACTCAACACAATACCTACCCAGGGCAGCCACAGGAAACTGTCATGTGAAATAGTGTCTTTTAAAAATGTGTTGTTGGCAACAACAGATTATATGAATTTGGCCAAGGGTTCTGTAGAACTAGTTTAGAGGGTACAATACAATGTAATATTGTTAATCTACAAAAGAGGCTACCCTTAGATGCACAACAGGGCTTGGGAGGCTCACAGGGATCCACAGTCCTCCATAAATGATTCCATTCTCAAGTCAATACTTCTTGTATCTCCCCCCAAAAAATGTTGCACTAATTTAAGCTTTAACTGCTAAATTGTCTTGCTGTCCCATGGCAAAATGTGTAGAATTGGGATATTACCATGAACTGCAAAATTGTCTGACACGAAGACTAGGACTTTTCTTTTAATGTTCTTTCCCAAGGCCTGAGACTTGGTTAGTCCGGCCAATGCCCTGCAGCAGTCATAGTGTAACTCCTTTGTATGCTATTTTTACCGCACTCAAGTCAGAGTTGTGTTATGATTTTAAGTGGGTTCCTGATGAATTTGCTATCACAAAAGGGGTCCCACGTCCAAAAAAGCCTGTGAACCCCTGGGCTAATGAATTGCGTTTGGGGCTGAGTGCTGGAAAGAGGCATGTCTGTGGAGAGGGTAGATGGTATGTGTGTTAAGTAATTACAGGGGTTCCAGATGCTGACTGATAACATACAGCCACTTCCCATGTTGCTGTAGAATGGCCTGCTTTGTTTACCGGTACACAGCACTTAAGTACAAAATACTTTGTTATTCTCTTTAGGGGAGGCATGACCAAATGACATAGGCTACACAAGTGTTACATAAATATAGGTTCTTAATAGAGACAATTTATGCAGTTCCATGGAATTATTCAGTTCCATGGCGCCATTTGTGTAGCTGCTATTTTGAAGTTAAGAGCAAATTTGCCTTGGCTCCTGATATGAATAAATTAAGCTGTGTGGAAGCTGACATAGCTCCGTGCCGTGACAGTCACTGAGGTCGTCAGACAGCCTGGATATACAAACATTCATCATTAAATCCTCTGTCAACATTGATTCAATTGATCTCATTCACAACATTGAAGAGTTGACTGCTGACTCGTATGCTGAATCATAACCACGGTGAGTGGGGGGAAACACTAAGCAGACATTTTGCAGATGCCGCAGAATGACTTTTCTGATCCTAAGAGGCCAAAGAAGTGAAAACAAAATGAGAGGCCTTGAAGTACAAACTAAGTCCTGACAGGAAAACCACTTCCGTGTCTTGTTGGTTTGGTCTGAGTCGACCAGATTTGCCATTTGGTCTGCAACTGTTTCCCTGACCATGTCGTCGTGAGTGCAGACCGAAATTTGCTGTGCAAATCGGGCCATGCCACAGTTCTCAAAGAGCAGCAGAAGTTAATCAGAGGCTACTAGACCCTGCCAGACCACATGGTGTCTTTGACATAGCAGGATGTCAAAGACTAACAGAATGTCTTTCCGGTCCCATTCTGAAAGACGAGTGGGCAGAGAAGGGAGTATTTAGACGTAGGAGTTCAAATGGGAACCACCTGAAATAATTTTGAGCTGCTCACTTCAATGACATTTCATTCAAGGGAGACCAACAACTCAAAACAGCAGGCCTAGATTTTGAGGTGATGCGGCATACGATAACCGTTCATTGTTGGGAAAAATAAGAAATTATTTTTGGATACTTTAAACCAGGAATCCTCAACTAGATTCAGCCACGGGCAGATATGTTCTTGAGCGGATGGTCAGGGGGCCGGATCTTTTAACATTTCAACATGTTTCAAGCAGACTACCATAGTCCCTGTGCCCAAGAACACAAAGACAACCTGCCTAAATGACTACAGACCCGTAGCACTCACGTCCCGTAGCCATGAAGTGCTTTGAAAGGCTGGTAATGGCTTACATCAACACCATTATCCCAGAAACCCTAGACCCACTCCAATTTGCATACCACCCAAACAGATCCACAGATGATGCAATCTCTATTGCACTCCACACTGCCCTTTCCCACCTGGACAACAGGAACACCTATGTGAGAATGCTATTCATTGACTACAGCTCAGTGTTCAACACCATTGTACCCTCAAAGGTCATCACTAAGCTAAGGAACCTGGGACTAAACACCTCCCTCTGCAACTGGATCCTGGACATCCTGACGGGCCGCCCCCAGGTGGTGAGGGTAGGTAGCAAATTCTGCCACGCTGATCCTCAACACTGGAACTCCCCAGGGGTGCGTGCTCAGTCCCCTCCTATACTCCCTGTTCACCCACGACTGCATAGCCAGGCACGACTCCAACACCATCATTAAGTTTGCAGACGACACAACAGCGGTAGGCTTGATCATCGACGAGACAGCCTATAGGGAGGAGGTCAGAGACCTGGCCGGGTGGTGCCAGAATAACAACCTATCCCTCAACGTAACCAAGACTAAGGAGATGATTGTGGACTACAGGAAAAGGAGCACCGAACACACCCCCATTCTCATCGACGGGGCTGTATTGGAGCAGGTTGAGAGCTTCAAGTTCCTTGGTGTCCACATCAACAACAAACTAGAATGGTCCAAACACACCATGGCAGTCGTGAAGAGGGCACAACAAAGCCTATTCCCGCTCAGGAAACTAAAAAGATTTAGCATGGATCCTGAGATCCTCAAAAGGTTCTACAGCTGCAACATCGAGAGCATCCTGACCGGTTGCATCACTGCCTGGTATGGCAATTGCTCGGCCTCCGACCGGAAAGGCACTTCAGAGGGTAGTGCGTATAGCCCAGTACATCACTGGGGCAAAACTGCCTGCCATCCAGGACCTCTACACCAGGCGGTGTCAGAGGAAGGCCCTAAAAATTGTCAAAGATCCCAGCCACCCCAGTCATAGACTGTTCTCTCTACTACCGCATGGCAAGCGGTACCTGAGTGCCAAGTCTAGGACAAAAGGCTTCTCAACTGTTTTTATCCCCAAGCCATAAGACTCCTGAACAGGTAACCAAATGGTTACCCAGACTACTTGCATTGTGTGCTCCCCAACCCCTCTTTTACGCTGCTGCTACTCTCTGTTTATCATATATGCATAGTCACTTTAACTATACATTCATGTACATACTACCTCAATACGCCTGACCAACCAGTGCTCCTGCACATTGGCTAACCGGGCAATCTGCATTGTGTCCCACCACCCGCCAACCCCTCTTTTTACGCTACTGCTGCTCTCTGTTCATCATATATGCATAGTCACTTTAACCATACCCACATGTACATACTACCTCAATAAGCCTGACTAACCGGTGTCTGTATATAGCCTTGCTACTGTTATTTTCAAATGTCTTTTTACTGTTTTATTTCTTTACTTACCTACAGACACACATACCTTTTTTTCCGCACTATTGGTTAGAGCCTGTAAGTAAGCATTTCACTGTAAGGTCTGTTTTATTCGGCGCACGTGACAAATAAACTTTGATTTGATTTGCAAAAATGTCCAAAAACTAGTTTTCGCTTTGTCATTATGGGATATTGTGTGTAGATTGATGAGGAAATTGATTTATTTAATACATTTTAGAATTAGGCTTTAATGTAACGACGAGTGGTCCCGTGTGGCTCAGTTGGTAGAGCATGGCGCTTGCAACGCCAGGGTTGTGGGTTCATTCCCCACGGGGGGACCAGGATGAATATGTATGAACTTTCCAATTTGTAAGTCGCTCTGGATAAGAGCGTCAGCTAAATGACTTAAATGTAAAATGTAAATGTTGTGGGTTCATTCCCCACGGGGGGACCAGGATGAATATGTATGAACTTTCCAATTTGTAAGTCGCTCTGGATAAGAGCGTCTGCTAAATGACTTAAATGTAAATGTAACAACATTTGGAAAAAGTCAAGCACTGCAATTACATATAATTTGTAGACTGCAAATTGACCACAAGAAGCCCAAACTGATATATTTGACTAAAACTATTTCAAACCTTGCTTACATTTGTATACAGTCACATACTGTAGATATGTGTGGGTATACTTTGGAACAGATTTCCTAAATTAAAATCATGCTGGTGTTATTAGTCTTATCTCCAACAACTAAAAAATGTTATGTTTTGCTTAGCACTTGGGGGGCCAAATTCAACTCGTAGGATGCCAGTTGGGGAACCCTGCTTCAAACCGTTTATTAATGTACACTGAACAAAAATATAAATTCAACAATTTCAAAGATTTTACTGACTTACAGTTCATATATGGAAATCAGTCATTTAAATAAATTCAATACGCCCTAATCCATAGATTTCACATCACTGGTAATGAAGATATGTATCTGGTCGCAGATGTCTTTAGAAAAAAAAGTAGGGGAGTGATTCAGAAAACCAGTCAGTGTCTGGTGTGACCACCATTTGCCAAATGCAGTGCGACACATCTCCTTCACAGAGTTCATCAGGCTGTTGACTGTGGAATGTTGTCCCACTCTTCAATGGCTGCGAAATTGCTGGATATTGGCGGAAACTGGAACATGCTGTCATACACGTTGATCCAGAGCATCCCAAACATGCTCAATGGTTGACCTGTCTAGTCAGCATGCAGGCCAATGAAGAACTGGGACATTTTCAGCTTCCAAGAATTGTGTACAGATCCTTGAGACATGGGGCCGTGCATTATCATGATGAAACATGAGGTGATGGCGGCAGATGAATGGCACGACAATGGGCCTCAGGATCTCGTCATGGTATCTGTGTGCATTCAAATTGCCATTGATAAATGCAATTCTGTTCACTGTCCGTAGCTTATGCCTGCCTATACCATACCTGCCACCATGGGGCACTCCGTTCACAACGTCAACAAACCGCTCGCCCACACAATGCCTTACACGCCATCTGCCCGGCACAGTTGGAACTGGGAGTCATCTGTGATGAACACACTTCTCCAATGTGCCAGTGGCCATAGAATGTGAGCTTTGCCCACTGAAGTTGCTTATAACGCTGGACTGTAGTCAGGTCAAGACCCTGGAGAGGACGACGAGCATGCAGATGAGCTTCCCTCGTGTGGTTTCTGACAGTTTGTGCAAACCCAGTTTCATCAGCTGTCCGAGTGGCTGGTCTCAAACCATCCCGAAGGTGAAGAAGCTGGATGTGGAGGTCCTGGGCTGGTGTGGTTACATGTGGTTGTGATGCCGATTGGACATACCACTAAGTTCTCTAAAACTACGTTGGATGCGGCTTATGGTAGAGAATTTAACATTAAATTATCTGTCAACAGCTCTGGTGGATATTCCTGTAGTCAGCGTGCCAATTACACACTCCTTCAACTTGAGACATCTGTGGCATTGTGTTGTGACACAACTGCACATTTTGTGGGCTTTTATTATCCCCAGCACAAGGTGCACCTGTGTAATGATCATGCTGTTTAATCAGCTTCTTTATATGCCGTGGATGGATTATCTTGGTGAAGGAGAAATGCTTACTAACAAGGATGTAAGCACATTTTTTGAGAGAAATAAGCTTTCTGTGCATATAGAACATGTCTGGGCCCTTTTCAGCTCATGAAACATTGGACCAAAACTTTACATGTTACGTTTTATATTTCTGTTCTGTAACAAAATATTTTATGATTACTACAGGGAAATGGTTAATTTCCAAGGTTGACATGTTAGCTAGCACGACCAATCCAATGCGAAAACACTAGCTCAAACTTCCCCTTGTGACTGTTGCAGCTGACTTGGCCCACTCAAGATACGGATCAATGAAATCAGGCTGGTTATTTAGATTTTAAGTAGCAAGCAATCGATATCATCGTAAACTTGTTGGAAGTGAGGCAGCTTTGGTCATCTTTAGTCCTTTTTTGAGCCGCATTCCATTTCTTGCTATGCTGCATTCCATTTGCCTTCATTCACCTCAAAGACGTAATACTATTAGATGAAATGTCTCCCTATACTTACACCAATCCACTGCTTTTAAATCGTTGAGGGGGTGAGAATTCAGATTGGGCTCATGTCATCCAATAGTAGCCTAGTGCATGCAGTCTTCCAGTTCCTGCTTTCTCAGTCAACAATCATTTTTGAAGCTGATATATACTGACTTCTCATATAAATAGCAATGTTTGATTTAGCTAGCTAATACACTCTGAATTACCGGCAATCTATTATTATTTTATGAGTGGTCCCAAAGATAGTCAACAAAGTGAGGAATCCAATTATATCACCTCGTCATGGAGAGATCATCTTCAAACAGAATTAAGGTAAGCTAGCTAAGTACACAACTGCATTAGTTAGCCAGACTTTATAACGATCAGACTACCTGCATCTACTTTCTATTTGTTCAAGATAGGTCAATGCTAGTGTTGTGGGAGTGACAGGCTTGCAGTTTGAAGAAAAGCTCCTAGCTAGCCTAAATGTTTCACTGACTAGGTTATTTCACCAGCCATGGTATTTTTCATTCCTGCTGTGTGCCATAAAACAAATTAGCTAACAAGATTGTGTTAATTGATTTAGAGAGATTACTTAGACACACATGTGCACACACACACACACGTGTGAAGAGGGAGAAAGTCCCTGTGTGTGTTAAAACATTTGGGTCTCGAGGCAGTGTGGACAAATAGGTATTGTTCCTGTGGATACACTCCGATCCTCTCCACTTAAATTGATGGATCATCTTTTAGCAGCAGCAAGGAAATGTGTAACAAAATGCTGGGAAAATGAACATGCACCTTCAAAAGATATGTGGTTAGGTCTATGCGGGGAACTTGCTGACATGGAGAGAATTACATCAATCTTGCTACATTGACAGCATAGGTATGAAGGTGTCTGGTCAGAGTTCCTGTCATATCGTATGGGTCTTGTTGTGTAATTTATGGGCTTTTTGTTTGTTTGTTGTTTTTGTGTGACTTAATCCAAATTCTATACTTATTCAGACTCTTTAAATATTTGCTCTATACAGCCGAAATGTACCCTTAACGTGTGAATGTAACTACGCTCCTTAGTAAAGACAGTAAAGATAAGTTGTGTATATGTATGATATGTGTTCTTTATGTGCTCTTTTAATAAAAAATTATGTTTTTAAAAAAACATTTGGATCTCCATGACCAATTTACTTGTGTACCCAAATAAATAAGACTAAAAACATGTTTTTTCCCTTAGGGTAAGATGGTGAAGTGTGCATATTCATGGATCTGGTGGCCAGCACCGGATCTAAGGTGGTCTTCACCATGGAGCACTCAAATAGAATCAAGACGTTATGTCACATGCTTCGTAAAACAACAGGTGTACCCTAACTCTGCAAGGTGTGTGTCACAGACACTCCCTCTCCCTTACAAAAAAAGATGTCCAACTTGTGAAATAGCTGTTTTCACACGTTGATCTTAAATTCCACATGTCAAACAATATTTTCACATGTATTAAATGTAGATTTCACATGCTAACACCACCTTTTCACATGTGATGAGAATAACACGTTTTCACCTCGCATGAATTTCAGCTTCACATGTGAAATTTGCTGTCACATGTTTACTTTCACGTGAGAATCGGATATGCAGTTTCACCATGTGAAAATCACACTTTCAGATGTGTAATTGCAAATTCACATGTGGAGAAACAAATTTGCAGTTTCACTTGTAAGAACTTAACATTTGCCTTGTTTACTGACATTGGAGTAAACCCACACAGTGTATAGCCTAAAAACATGGTAAAAACTACAATTTAGATAATGGATGGTCAGTTCTTGCAGCCATAGTGTAGTCTCTGGATTTGAGTGGTTGCCTTTCTCCAGCCCCATCCCTCAGCTTTTTACCGGAACTGTGCCGGTAAACCAGAAGTGGTATAATATAATGTTTTCAGCATCGATTTAAAAATCATTTGCATTCACATTTAAAATTATTTCCTTGCAACATTGTTTTGCTGTCAATACTTTTGGGTTTATGTTTTTGCCGAAGAACACCATCCCAACCGTGAAGCACAGGGGTGGCAGCATCATGTTGTGGGGGTGCTTTGCTGCAGGAGGGACTGGTGCACTTCACAAAATACATGGCATCATGAGGTAGGAAAATTATGTGGATATATTGAAGCAACATCTCAAGACATCAGTCAGGAAGTTAAAGCTTGGTCGCAAATGGGTCTTCCAAATGGACATTGACCCCAAGCATACTTCCAAAGTTGTGGCAAAATGGCTTAAGGACAACAAAGTCAAGGTATTGGAGTGGCCATCACAAAGCCCTGACCTCAATCCTACAGAAAATTTGTGGGGAGAACTGAAAAAGTATTGTGCGAGCAAGGAGGCATTACAAACCTGACTCACTTACACCAGCTCTGTCAGGAGGAATGGGCCAAAGTTCTCCCAACGTCTTGTGGAAGGCTACCCGAAACGTTTGACCCAAGTTAAACAATTTAAAGGCAATGCTACCAAATAATAATTGAGTGTATGTGAACTTCTGACCCACTGGGAATGTGATGAAAGAAATAAAAGCTGAAATAAATCATTCTCTCTATTATTATCCTGACAGTTCACATTCTTAAAATGAAGTGGTGATCCTAACTGACCTAAAACAGGGAATTTTTACTTGGATTAAATGTCAGGAATTGTGAAGAACTGAGTTTACATACACATTAGCCAAATACATTTAAACTTCCAACCAACTGTATAATTAATCAATTTTGAATTCAGGCTGTAACACAACAAAGTGTTACAAGTTGAGGGGTATGCATACTTCCTGAAGGCACTGTAATGCACATTTTCAGCAGCAGTTGCTGTTTAAAAAATAAATAGTGACAATCAAGCTTGAGTTAGAATGAAATAATCTTTGAATGATTTTCTCACTTTAAAAGCTCAACTTGGTTTCCAATGTAAATATACTGTATCTCAGTGATTTAAACAGCTCTGGATTGGGGACAATTTTGTAGTTTTCAGAACAATGAGAAGTTGGAAAAAAATCTATCCACCATGTGACCGGTTTTCCCAGGTCGCCACAGATGTACTCTGTGTGACTGGAACTAGTGGGAGTTTATTACAGAGAAAGAAACTAAACATGGTTAAGAGTGCTCGGGAATTCATCTTTCTTCACAGCTGTATAAGCATACATTTATAACAGTATATGAATCAACGTGGGAGTAATATGGTCTAGTATCCCAGGTCTGTGTCGTTCCCTCTTACGCTGTTATCCTCTCTCGTTCTGTCTCTCTCCTTTCAGAGTTCATTAAACAAACACAGCTGAGCACCTGAAGTCCCTGGACCCTGTGTGCGATCCCTCAATGAGTTCCAGACCGGCAGCTCACCTAGTACCTTGCTACCCTCCACACACACACCCTTACCAAACCCAGCAGGGGAGGGGCCAGTGGTAGATCTTCCGAGGCGGGGCCTTCACACCTAAACCTCACATGGATTACTCACATGAGACACTAAAGGCTTTGTTTCAAGAGATGCTAATAAGTGCGCCAAGTGTTAATTCAATCTGTCACCTTGTGCTTAAAGTGTTTGATGGACAGTATTGGAGAAACTAAAATGAGTAGCAATTTACTTTGCTAATCCGTTTATAGACAAAAACAAAACTGTGCTCTGGTAAAGGAAATAGTGTGCTCGTGAGGGGTGTGGATTCCATTGGTGTATTGCACAGAGTGCAATGTAGCAGCTCGTACTTTCTTAATTCTCTTAACTCTGCTGCTTTGTTGATTTGGATGCTTAGGCATAATGGCACCTGTTAGAAAGTGAACTCTGTGCTTCCTTACAAGTCCCATTTCACAGTATACATGGTGATGGTCCATACACATGGTGATATAATTGCTTGGGCACATCACCAAATCAATACATTTTGGTTGAGTGTGTTAATTTCTAAACCTTAAATCTAAATTATAGAAGACATGAGAAGTAAACCAGAAAGTGTATTAATTATGTTTCTAGTCTAAAGCAGTACTTACAAACGTTTGTGTGAGATCTGTCTTGCAGCATGTGGATGGGCGTGGCCACCAAGTGTGCAGGTGACCATGGTCTGCTTATTAAGAAGACACTCCATTACTAATTGGGGGGTTTCCTCTCTAGTCGAGCTCTTTACAAGTATTCTATATATTTCTGTATCGTACAGGTTATAGTATCTAAACTGTAGAGTTGCTACTTTGCTAAGTATTTATTGGCTTAGGTTGAGAAAATCCATTCAATTACAAGTGTTTCTTGTCACCTGGTCTCTGTCAGGTTATAAATGCTCAGGTGTAGAGATTTATGGGGGAGGAAGATGGCAGCCAGTCTCTGCACGGGTTAGTTAGCGGTTTTCTGAGCTCTAGGGGCTAGTCAGACTGATCTTCAGTCGTTTAAATTCATTTGACTTGCTTTTTTATCCATTTATTTACTTTAAGCCTGGCATATTGTTGGATGATTTGTATATTTTCTAAATATCTACACCTGCTCCAAGCCTCCGAGCGTTAAAATAAAAACCTTGCACTGGATCTTCTGCTTCCTGCCTTTCCTTGCTCATCAACATTAGCCAGACAGCTCCAACCATCCAGGGCAAGTAAGGGGCCTACCATCCATCCATCCTTACAGCATCAAATGAGCTGGGAGTGTCAGCCAGTAGCAGTGTGTTTTAACTCTTACCTGGTAGAAAAGGGATGATTCTGCGCTTGGGGTCTTTCTGCCCTCCTTCCACTGGGAACTTATCCAGAAGCTCCATCTGAAAACAGTGTGTCAACAATGCGGGGAGTTAAACACATGCTATCATACAAAACAACATCACTGCAGGGGGGGGGTTGTACATTTTGTACAATTCAGCAATTCCTAAAAGGACTGGCTTTACCAATTATTAGAAATACACTCAGCAGATGGTATTTCTCGATGGGGTAGCTAGGCTACATATGCTACGTGTCCTGGAGTCAAAGAGAACAACAGTGCTCCTAGATTAAATAGGAATGTTAATTTCCTATTACATTAAATTTACGAGCCTAGAGTGGATTGTCAGTGTCAGAACTGGGAGGGATTTCTTCACTTTGTTTTGGAGAATAGATGAGGGGGGGAGGATTTCTTCACTTTGTTTTGGAGAATAGATGAGGAGGGGAGGATTTCTTCACTTTGTTTTGGAGAATAGATGAGGGGGGGGGGAATTTCTTCACTTTGTTTTGGAGAATAGATGAGGGGGGGAAGGATTTCTTCACTTTGTTTTGGAGAATAGATGAGGGGGGGAGGATTTCTTCACTTTGTTTTGGAGAATAGATGAGGGGGGGGATTTCTTCACTTTGTTTTGGAGAATAGATGAGGGGGGGAGGATTTCTTCACTTTGTTTTGGAGAATAGATGAGGTGGGGAGGAATTCTTCACTTTGTTTTGGAGAATATATGAGGGGGGGAGGATTTCTTCACTTTGTTTTGGAGAATAGACGGGGGGGATTTCTTCACTTTGTTTTGGAGAATAGATGGGGGGGGGGGGGGGGGGGATTTCTTCACTTTGTTTTGGATAATAGACAGACCTCACAAATACTAGATTTCTGTTTTGTCTTCTACACAGAGACAGACCAGAGTTAGAATCAACTAGGTTTATGATGTGGGCAGCAAGCAGGGATCTGAATGGCTAGTGGGGCTGGTGATGTCGACACTGTCTGTTTGGAGCATCCCGCTTCCTGCACTGGTGGAAAATTACTACTGGACCATCACAACACAAGGCCCATGCAATAGGAAACACTGGTGGCGTCTTCTCCAAAGTACAGTTCGGATTTATAGATGGGCTTGTTTAGAAGGGCCTGTATTTGACTCGCAGAGAGAAGGGGCCTTTTCTCGCAAACCTGTCTTACTAGTGGTCTTACTACAAATTAAAAGCCAGTAAAGTTGGGGCCTCCCGAGTGGTGCAGTGTTCTAAGTGGACCTTCGCCTAGCTGTGCCACTAGAGATCCTGGTTCGAGTCCAGGCTCTGTCGCAGCAGGCCGTGACCGGGAGACCCATGGGGCGACGCACAATTGGCCCAGCATCATCCGGGTTAGGGGAGGGTTTGGCGGGCAGGAATGCTCTTGTCCCATTGCGCACTAGCAACTCCTGTGGCAGGCCGGGCGCGATGCACGCGGACACGGTTGTCAGGTGTACGGTGTTTCCTTCGACACATTGGTGCGGGTGGCATCCGGGTTAAGTGGGCATTGTGTCAAGAAGCAGTGGCTTGGCTGAGTTGTGTTTCGGAGGACGCACGGCTTTCGACCTTCACCTATCTCGAGTCCGTACGGGAGTTGCAGCGATGGGACAAGACTAACAACCAATTGGATACCACGAAATTGGGGAGAAAAAAGGGTAAAAAATATATAAAATAATTAAAAATGCCAGTAAAGTTAGCTGTAAAGATTTCTCGGTATCCCTTGTAATCCCTTGCAAGACTCGTAAAATAATGTTGCTATGACAGTCAGCACTATGGTTTTGGACCAGTAAGTTCTTGACCCCGTGTCCTGTCCTATGGGAATACACAGTCTACACGCAGCTGTATAAATTAACTCAATGCAAAGCTATAGTCACACTGCAAATGGCTGTCAGTGAAAGAAACCATAAGTCTGTTGGTGGGTGAAGCCAAAGCAAACAGAGAAGAGTGAGCAGTGAAGAGGTTTGAGGTGAGAGAAAGGTTATGGTTGTACTCCAATGCTGTGGATCCAAAGGGACGTTTGGCAAAGACATATGATGGATATCAAGGAGGTAAAGAACATGTCATTCGCAGAGTAAAAAGCACCTTCTATACCTTGTTAATTATTGTCACTGATCTTATCTTAAAGTACTGTAATGTCATATCCACAACTCTCTTGTGCCCATCTTCCTCTGATTATTGCAACCATGGTTAATCAACAGCCTACTGACCATACTAATTACATTAATGACTATCCACTTTACCATCATATTAAACCCTACCTGCTTGGAAGTCATATACTCCTATTTACTGTCAACCTTGTTACTTCCTGCACCTCCCTATTCAATATCCATCATTCTCCTGTATGCTTTCCTGTCATCTGCAACCCTTCATCTCTCCAGAAACTAATGCTCCACCTAATATTCCAATGACTATTCAAATCACACCATATTTCCCAATAAACAAGATTTAAACATGTTTGTTAAGTTAATCATCTATTAAAGCTCTTCACATACAAATCCCTATGTAATGTACATCTTAATTTAGTTTGAACTAAATCATCCATATCCCGATAGATAGACCCAATAATACCCACCCCATGAAATGAAAATGTACTGAGCTGTTTCTACTAATGAGACCCAACAAAAGCTACATTATGAGAAGAACTGACTGGTGCAGAAACAGGAGAAAAAGACAAGATCAGCAAGGAGCCAAGGACACCAGTCCTGTAAATGGCAATTAGGGAAGCGCTTGGTAAATCATACTTCCAACCACAGCACACCTTCTTCTGTGGAACAAAGAGAAAGCAGAGAAAAAATACTTTGGAGTAAATACACATGACGACTATCTGTCTGGATAGAGGCAGATGCCTCATTTCACAGATCCTCCTTAGGGAGAGAGAAAATAATACCCCACACGCTGTAATTGTTCCCATGCGTCTAGCGGGGAGCCACACCCTGACTGACTCTGTCTCTCTTTACCATCGCTCCAACACCCTGTCTGTGGCCTGTAATCAGAGCTGCTGTCTCAGATGAGAAAAACCATCTGACTGAAGGGAATACAGAGCATTCGGAAAGTATTCAGACCCCTTGACTTTTGCCACATTTTGTTACATTACAGCCTTATTCTAAATTTGACTAAATTGTTTCCCCCCCCCTCAATCTACACACAATACCTCATAATGACCAAGCTAAAACAGGTTTGAAATATCACATTCACATAAGTATTCAAACCCTTTACTCAGCACTTTGTTTAAGCACCTTTGGCTGTGATTACAGTCTTCTTGGGTATGACGCTACAAGCTTGGCACACCTGTATTTGGGGAGTTTCTCCCCTTCTTCTCTGCAGATCCTCTCAAGCTCTGTCAGGTTGGATGGGGAGCGTTGCTGCACAGCTATTTTCAGGTCTCTCCAGAGATGTTTGATCGGGTTCAAGTCCGGGCTCTGGCTGTGCCACTCAATGACATTGAGACTTGTCCTGAAGCCAATCCTGCATTGTCTTGGCTGTGTGCTTAGGGTCGTTGTCCTGTTGGAAGGTGAACCGTCGCGCCAGTCTGAGGTCTTGAGCAGGTATTCATCAAGGATCTCTCTGTACTTTGGTACCCTTCCCCAGATCTGTGCCTCGACACAATCCTGTCTCGGAGCTAAACGGACAATTCCTTCGACCTCATGGCTTGGTTTATACTCTGACATGCACTGTCAACTGTGGGACCTTATATAGACAGGTGTGTGCCTTTCCAAATCATGTCCAATAAATTGAATTTACCACAGGTGGACTCCAATCAAGTTGTAGAAACATCTCAAGATGGTCAATGGAAACAGGATGCACCGAATCTCATAGAAAAGGGTCTGAATACTTATGTAAATAAGGTATTTCATTTTTTTTATTTTACTTGTTTTCTCTTTGTCATTATGGGGTATTATGTGTCGATTGATGATATATGTATATATATTTTTAAAATCCATGTAAAAAGGGGTCTGTATATTGTAGTCTCTGCTGCTGCAGACAGCCAGTTACACCATGTACACGTCACTCACATGAATGACTTGAGGATAGGTTTAAGGGTTCAAGCAACAAAATGGTAAAGACTGACTTCATTTGACAAGGGGAGTTTTCCTGGCATTGGTACTGTTCATTTCAGTCAAAACAAAACAGTACTACATATTTTACGGAATACGGTGCAGATTGAAGAATTGAGAAAAACTAAGTTAGATCTCAGGAGTTTTTTTACTCTGAATGAATGTATAAATGCCTACATTACCATGTGTAATGGTAATAACATGAGAACTAACTTTGAGGGCAAACTAACTAATTCTGATGAAAAAGAGGGCTGTTAATGACTGTTAAGGAGTAAACAAGGATACCACAGCGAATGTGGCCCCATGTGTGATGTATGCTGGGAGGTATGACATCACAGCCAGGGGAGTATAACAGGCATTCCTTTGTGGGTTGTATTACTATACCTAACAGAATACAGGCTTAACTGTCCAACTTCAAATACATGTACTAATTGGACAGAATCTTGTTTGGTCAGAGAGTAAGATCATTTGCGGCGGCCGGCTATCATTCGTCTGGTTCATATCCTCCTCTGTGACATCACTCAGTCTCATCATAGCCTTCTGCTCTTCATCTGAGAGTGGGACATGAATGAGTGGGACATGAATGAGTGTGTTCAAGGCATCCTCTGACAACCACATCTCTTTCTAGAATTTTAAACCGGCTCAACAGTAGACTACAAACTCCCTCTCACTCACTCTACCCCTCCCCACACACCACCCCTCCTTACAAGCTCCCGCCATCACTCACCCACCCCTCCTCATATCTTCATGCTAAAACTCTCTGATGTGGACTATATCTCTCATTGAGACTGCTACTTTAGTGTGACACATACCAATGCTGAGCAGGGAGGTAGGACACAAGAGACCCAGAAGTTGTCAGAGAAGCATAGCAGAGAAGTTGATGTCATCAGCCTTTAGCTGATCAGAGAAGACTGGCTGCACAAGGCTTCTTTCAATCAAGATCATAAAGGGATGCTTCCATCTCCACAACCAATGTTGTTCTACCGATGGGAATATGTAAAAAAAAAAAAAAAAACTAAGTTGTCTTTGACAACAGCAGGAAACACCAAACTCACTAGCTTCATTTTCAAACTTTTTTTGTGCCTTGCAAGGGTTCTGGAAAAAATGTTGTTTAAAAAGGAGTGATTATACGAAAAAGACCAACATGTGTTTTCAATAAGGGTTGTTGAAAACACTCCCCCCTAGCTGTTGAGAAACGTCAACAGACAGCGAGGCAAGGAAACTTGGTTTAGACATGCATTTCCTGCCACTGCATCGGTCAGCCCTGTAAGCAATGTGCTGGCTCACCACATGGTTTCCAAACTGCAGATTTTTTTTAAAGGGAGAAAATAAAATTCAAAAGGGAAAGAACTGAGCAGCAAACTACTCTCACATTTCAAGTCTGGCATAGTGACGCCTGGACGAACACTAGAAACCACTTCCGACGGTCATAAACAAAGGCAGGAGACACCAGTAAGCTAGCTTGGGGGGAAAAAGTGGAGCAAAGCAAAGATACCACTCCCATCTCATTTGTCCTGCTGAAGTCAAAATTCCTCAAGGTTTAGTCTGTCTATGGATGATAGATCAGCTTCACTGAGACAGACAATAGACCACAATTTATACATAATAATTGTCATCAAACATGAATACATACATACAAAATGAAGTAATGGACCACAATTTCTACGTCAAGAAGAATAGAATACCCTATTGCAGGATTGCCTAACTGGCGGCCCGCGGGCAGAGGTGGGTTGTAACGCATTCCATGTCCAATGATGAATTAGTACTTTTGTAGTTACTCTCTGTGAGCTGTACTTGCATTCTTACTCAAGCAATTTCTAAAGGAAATAACTTACTTTTTGCTCTGTTACACTTTACCAAATCAATTCAGTTATTCAGCTAGATTGATATTATTATATTGTCGCTGTCAAATGAAAACCTCATAACTACAAATGTTGTGTATTTTTTTATATACAGGAATCGATACTATCAAATCAAATCTTATTGGTCATATACACATGGTTTTCAGATGTTATTGAGAGTGTAGTGAGTTGCTTATGCTTCTAGTTCTGACAGTGCAGCAATATCTAACAGTTCCATAACAACTACCTAATGCACACAAATCTAAGTAAAGGAATGGAATAAGAATATATACACATAAATATATGGATGAGCAATGACAGAGCGGCATAGGCAAGATGCAATAGATGGTATAAAATACAGTACAGTTGAAGTCTGAAGTTTACATACACCTCAGCCAAATACGCTGAAACTCAGTTTCACAATTCCTGACATTTAATCTTAGTAAAAATGCCCTGTCTTAGGTCAGTTAGGATCACCACTTTATTTTAAGAATGTGAAATGTCAGAATAATAGTAGAGAGAATGATTTAGTTCAGCTTTTATGTCTTTGATCACATTCCTAGTGGGTCAGAAGTTTACATACACTCAATTGGTATTTGGTAGCATTGCCATTAAATTGTTAAACTTGGGTCAAACGTTTCGGGTAGCCTTCCACAAGCTTCCCACAATAAGTTGGGTGAATTTTGTCCCATTCCTCCTGACAGAGCTGGTGTAACCGAGTCAGGTTTATAGGCCTCCTTGCTCGCACAGGCTTTTTCAGTTCTGCCCACACATTTTCTATGGGATTGAGGTCAGGGCTTTGTGATGGCCACTCCAATACCTTGACTTTGTTGTCCTTAAGCCATTTTGTCACAACTTTGGAAGTATGCTTGGGGTCAATGTCCATTTGGAAGACCCATTTGCGACCAAGCTTTAACTTCCTGACTGATGTCTTGAGATGTTGCTTCAATATATCCACGTAATTTTCCTACCTCATGATGCCATCTATTTTGTGAAGTGCACTAGTACCTCCTGCAGCAAAACACCCACACAACATGATGCTGCCACCCCCGTTCTTTACGGTTGGGATGGTGTTCTTTGGCTTGCAAGCCTCCCCCTGTTCCTCCAAACATAACGATGGTCATTATGGCCAAACCGTTCTATGATTGTTTCATCAGACCAGAGGACATTTCTCCAAAAAGTAGGATCTTTGTTCCCATGTGCAGTTGCAAACCGTAGTCTGGCTTTTTTATGGCGGTTGTGGAGCAGTGGCTTCTTCCTTGCTGAGCGGCCTTTCAGGTTATGTCGATATAGGACTCGTTTTACTGTGGATATAGATACTTTGCACCTGTTTCCTCCAGCATCTTCACAAGGTCCTTTGCTGTTCTGGGATTGATTTGCACTTTTCGCACCAAAGTATGTTCATCTCTAGGAGACAGAACTCGTCACCTTCCTGAGCGGTATGACGGCTGCGTGGTCCCATGGTGTTTATACTTGAGTACTATTGTTTGTACAGATGAACGTGGTACCTTCAGGCGTTTGGAAATTGCTCCCAAGGATGAACCAGACTTGTGGAGGTCTACAAAAAATGTTCTGAGGTCTTGGCTAATTTCTTTTGATTTTCCCATGATGTCAAGCAAAGAGGCACTGAGTTTGAAGGTAGGCCTTGAAATACATCCACAGGTACACCTCCCATTGACTCAAATGATGTCAATTAGCCCATCAGAAGCTTCTAAAGCCATGACAATTTCCTGGAATTTTCCAAGCTGTTTAAAGGCATAGTCAATTTAGTGCATGTAAACTTCTGACCCACTGGCATTGTGATACAGTGAAATAATCTGTCTGTAAACAATTTTTGGAAAAATTACTTTTATCATGCACAAAGTAGATGTCCTAACCGACTTGACAAAACTATAGTTTGTTAACAAGAAATTTGTGGAGTGGTTGAAAAACGAGTTTTAATGACTCCAACCTAAGTGTATATAAACTTCCGACTTCAACTGTATATACATATGAGATGAGTAATGCAAGATATGAAGACATTATTAAAGTGGCATTATTAAAATGACTAGTGATCCATTTATGAAATTGTCCAATGATTTCAAGCCTGTATGTAGGCAGCAGCCTCTCTGTGTTAGTGATGGCTGTTTAACAGTCTGATGGCCTTGAGATAGAAGCTGTTTTTCATTCTCTTGGTCCCAGCTTTGATGCACCTTGTACTGACCTCGCCTTCTGGATGGTAGCAGGGTGAATAAGTAGTGGCTCGGGTGGTTGTTGTCCTTTATGCTCTTTTTGGCCTTCCTGTAACATCGGGTGCTGTAGGTGTCCTGGAGGGAAGGTAGTTTGCCCCTGGTGAGTTACCTGTGCATCTGTTAAAGTTTGTGAGGGTTTCAGGTGACAAGCCAAATTTCTTAAGCCTCCCGAGGTTGAAGAGGCGCTGTTGCGTCTGCTTCATCACACTGCCTGTGTGGGTGGATCATTTCAGTTTGTCTGTGATGTGTACGCCCAGGAACTTTCCACCTTCTCCACCGCTGTCCCATTGATGTGGATAGGGGGTGCTCCCTCTGCTGTTTCCTGAAGTCCACGATCATCTCCTTTGTTTTGTTGACTTTTAGTGAGAGGTTGTTTTGCTCACACCACACTCAAGAGTGCCCTCACCTTCTCCCTGTAAGCTGTCTCATCGTTGTTGGTAATCAAGCCTACTACTGTTGTGTCGTCTACAAACTTGATGATTGAGTTGGAGGCGTGCCACGCAGTCATGGGTGAACAGCGAGTACAGGAGGGGGCTGAGCATACACCCTTGTGGGGCCCCAGTGTTGAGGATCAGCAAAGTGGAGATGTTGTTTCCAACCTTCACCACCTGGGGGCGGCCCATCAGGAAGTCCAGGATCCAAATGCACAGGGTGGGGTTGAGACCCAGGGCCTCTAGCTTAATGATGAGCTTGGAGGGTACTATGGGGTTGAATCCTGAGCTATAGTCAATGAACAGCATTCTTACATAGGTATTCCTCTCGTCCAGATGGGATAGGGCATTGTGCAATGTTATGGCCATTGCTTTGTCTGTGGACCTATTGGGGAGGTAAGCAAATTGAAGTGGGTCTAGGGTGACAGGTAAGGTGGAGGTGATATGGTCTTTGACTATAAGTGAGTGTCTTACTCACGTCGGCCATGGAGAAGGAGAGCCCACAGTCCTTGGTAGCGGGCCACGTTGGAGGCACTGTATTATTCTCAAAGCGGGCAAAGAAGGTGTTTAGTTTGTCTGGAAGCAAGACGTCTGTGTCCGTGACGTGGCTATTTTTCTTTTTGTAGTCCTTGATTGACTGTAGACCCTGCCAAATACATCTCGTGTCTGAGCCGTTGAATTGCGACTCCACTTTGTCTCTGTACTGACGTTTTGCCTGTTTAATTGCCCTACGGAGGGAATAACTACAATGTTTGTATTCGGCCATAATCCCAGTCACCTTTCCATGGTTAAATACGGTGGTTTCAGTATTCAGCGCATTCAGTTTTGTGCAAATGCCGCCATCTATCCACAGTTTCTGGTTAGGGTAGGTTTTAATAGTCACGGTGGGTACAACATCTCCTATGCACTTCCTTATAAACTCACTCACCGAATCATACGTCAATATTATTATCTGAGGCTACCCTGAACATGTCCCAGTCCGCGTAATCAAAAAAATCTTGAAGTGTAGATTTCCGAATTGGTCAGACCAGCTTTGAATAGTTCTTAACACGGGTACATCCTGTTTGAGTTATAGCCTATAGGAAATGAGGAGCAAAATGGAGTCTTGGTCAGATTTGCCAAAAGAAGGGCGGGGGAGGGCCTTGTATGCATCACGGAAGTAAGAGTAGCAGTGATCCAGAGTTTTGCCAGCACGTGAACCACAGTCGATATGTTGATAGAATTTAGGTAGCTTTGTTCTCAAATTTGCTTTCTTAAAATCCCTATCTACAATAAATGCATCCTCAGGATATATGGTTTCTAGTTTCCATAAAGTCCAGTGAAGTTCCTTGAGGGCCGTAGTAGTATTGGCTTGAGGGGGGATATACATAGTTGTGACAATAACCGAGGAGAATTCTCTTGGGACATAATACGGTCGGCATTTGATTTTGAGGAATTCTACGTCAGGTGAACAAAAGGTTCTTGAGTTCCTGTATGTTGTTACAATTACACCATGAGTCTTTAATCATGAAACATACACCCCCGCCCTTCTTCTTCCCTGAGAGATGTTTATTCCTGTCGGCGAGATGTACACAGAATCCACGTGGCTGTAGCGACTCCGACAGCATATCCCGAGAGAGCCATGTTTCCGTGAAACAGAGTATGTTACAATCCCTGATGTCTCTCTGGAAAGCAACCCGTGCTCTAATTTTGTCTACCTTGTTATCTAGAGACTGGACATTAGCGAGTAATATACTCAGAAGTGGTGGGTGGTGTGCGTGCCTTTGAAGTCTGACCAGAAGACCGCTCCGTCTACCTCTTCTCTGGCAGCGTTGTTTTGGGTCAGCCTCTGGAATCAGCTCAAATGCCCTGGGTAGTTCGGACAAAGGATCCGCTTCGGGAAAGTCGTATTCCTGGTTGCATTGCTGGTAAGTTGACGCCGCTCTGATATCTAATAGTTCTTCCCGGCTGTATGTAATAACAATAAAGATTTTCTGGGCTAACAATGTAAGAAAAAAAGTTTCCTAAGAACTAGAAGTGAGGCAGCACTCTGTTAGCACCATTTTGTCTATTGGTTCCCCTTTACATCTGTAAGAATGTTTCCCAACCCCTTGACCAATGAAATGTATTCTAAATAGCTTGTCATCAAAACTCTTCAAGTCCATTGGCTCTCAAAGTTGTCCATCATTCCTGTATCTCCACAACAGCTCTTGAAGTGATGCGCACGTCTTCACTCCTAAGGAGATTTTTCTTTGTGGGTTCTTAGCCACACACGATCAGAGGTAAATCGCACCTTAATTAGCTTCTGCCTTTGTAATATTATATATTTCTGGAGTAAGATATATATTTATCGGATATAATTCTGCTGTTGAAATAGTTTTCAGGGCGAGTGCAAATTAAATGGCTAGGTAGCTAACCCAGAATCTGACAATGTTTAATCTCCTGTTTTTAGCTCCCCATATGATCTCTGCTTGTTAGCTAACTAGCCACCTTGTCATTGGCATAAAGAGTGAACAGATTCATTAGATGTGTGTGGCAATAGCTAACACATTAGGTTGCCACTAGATTAGCTCGCTGGGGTGTCAACCATGTAGTTAGCTAATGTTTCCTAGATCAACCGATCCTCCCACTCCATTGCTGTCTCTCACTGTGTGCGTCTAAAATGTATTTCTGTTTTTATGACCAGACCAATAAGCACATCTGTCATACAGTACATCATCTCAGTAAGCTTTTTGGCCCATATACTGTAGCTACTAGAAATCAAGTCAACCGAGGGGGAGAATGGGCCAACCAAGAAAAGAAAAGACCCTTCAAAGTGGAAAAGAGAGGTTCGGAAGAGAAGGAGGATGCAGGGTAAATCCTACCTTGGCAGGAAAAAGATTGATATCTGCACTGTTTGATTATTTGTATTACTTACATGTTTCTTACCTGAATACCCACCTTGATGTTTCGTTCCATGCTGAAATGTGTCTGATTTAAAATGTTTCATTTCCATAGTGCACAGTACTGCTATGTACTGTATTTACAGACCCAGATATCTTCCGTTCAGCATTTTTAAGTCTAGGCATATGTTATATCTAATTGTTTCCAGATTAAAAAGAATAGCATGGGATGCAATTTATTGCAGAGTCCAGCATCTTAGTGTGCCAGAGAGTAGGGGCATGTTTAGCTTTTGTGCAAAATGCAGCTCACAACAGGCAGCCCCATGATCTCAACAGAGGACTGTGCTGTTTCCACTTTTAAAGGGTTTTGTTGCTCCATTACCGCATGTGGAAAATATGTGACAGCTGTGAGATTCTGGGAGAAATTAGCAAAGTATCAGCTATACATCACACCGATGCATAGGAATGGGAGTTTGTATTGACAATGGTTTTAGAGTTTAGAGGGCTTGATGATTAGTTGACAAGTTAAATCAGGTGTGCTTGTCTGGGGCTACAACAAAAAAAGGTGTGCTGTTGGGGGTACTCGAGGACTGGAGTTGGGAAACACTGGCTTACACAACGGTTCTGGCTTCAAGTCAAGGAATCTAAAGACAAACTCTGCATTAGTAATTAGAGAGGAGTAAACTGAACAACATGCAGAGCTCGTTTTCTCTTACCTGATGTAGCTAAAATATGAATGCTTCGCCTATTCCTCTCTGATTTAGAATATGCCATTGCACAAACAACCTACTAATGTAGGCCTACTTTACACGAGCACTAGTATCAGGGTGTATTAGCTAGCTACCTTTGCTCTGACTAAGTACATTTAGCTAGCTATCCAGCTAACTAGCGATTAGCATTGGCAGTTAACACAATTTATTTTGGCCACAACTTGCTAAGAAAACACAAACTAAGTGTTTGCAGACAGTAAGATACAAAAACTGATGGTGTAATATAGAACAATTGCAGATTCATATTAAGAAGCAAGGAAATCAGCATTCTGGTCACCAACATCTTGTTGCATCTGCAGCATTGACCATGCAGACTGTCCCTGCCAGTGAACAGCAAGTGGCTGTGACTCATAGTAGAGAAAACACTGCTCTCCTTGAGTGACAGGGGGCGGGGCTTGGTGTGTGTATATGGAGAGAGAGGACCCCAGTAGCAAACGGAGTAAACTATAAAAAAACACATTACACAAGGCAGAGTGGTGTAACACACTAAACAAACCAAACATTAAAATACCGTTATACAAGATAAAGTAAAAACACAAACCGGTCCTTGCATCAATACCAGTATATAGTAAAATATGGTATACCGCCCAGCCCTAGGCTAGGTACTGTAGCTCACCCCTACAGTTAGATGGAGATGGAATGTGAGGGGACATCAAGACCAGTCTGTCTTTGTCTTCCCTCAATGTCTCAGGGCTCTATTTTCGGCTGGCGCTAAGGAGGTGCAAGAGTCAAAAGCACATTAATTTCGTCATGTAAAAAGTGGCACACTGGCATTTTCCACCCCTTACGCCAGGTTCGGCAATTTACCTGTCTAACATCAGCTCGCTTGCGCTGAGGTGGGAGGGGTGGAAATATTTGAGGTGTGTCCTTCAAAATGTGTGCCAATATGACAATTTCAGTAAGCACAAATAGGGATATTTAAGACCGACCAAAAGGTAATGGCATTGATTTTGCCAGCGGAAGCGGACACAGTAACCTTATGTAAATCACCAATGTTGTATTAAAATATCACGAGCAGCAAAAACATCAACAGACATTCTCCTTTTTTATTTGTATTGGACATTATTTTCGTCCAGCTTCTGTGAAAAATTAGGACCTATTATGTGCGATGCCCATTGAATGAGAAGTGTCAGGACGCCTGTTTAGGAACATGAACTAAAATAACTATAATTTTGTGAGAAAAAAATAATAGTAATAGTAATAGTTTCCAAAAACATGGCTGCCTTATTGTGAACCCAGAGAGCATATTTTTCCATTGATGCTTTACAATACCAGAGAATTGTCCAGTAGTGAAGCAGCCAGGTGATGTGTTCCACAGCGGGAAACACTCTTCCAGCCTGGGCCATCTCATTGGTTTTATGTCCCTACTGACACCAGCCTTGGCAGGCTCTCAGAGATGCATCCAGGTGGGTCAGTGCATTTGGCTGCTGCTGCAGAGGAGCAGCAACAGCCAGATTACAGGACTCATCACTCCTTCACTGTGCAAGTTCACATCCTAAATGGCACCGTAAAGTTCACATCCTAAATGGCACTGTAAAGTTACTGTAAAAACAACAGGATATTTTGTACAGTGTAGATTCTGAAAGAGTTTTCTGTCATCTTTCTGCCCTAACGGTTTATAGTCTTATATTCATAGCCTTACCAAAACATTATATCTCATGCTTTTATACATTATATTATTTGTAAGTAGTTAATAGTGACATAATAATGAATTTGTTATGAGAAGAAATAGCATTTGTCAGTATTGGATGATCTATTTAACACAGATGGCCACAGAAAAAGGAACTGGAACTCTGATGAAATTCCCTCCACATGCAATAAACGGCCTGTGTGACGTTCTCGTCTGAAATAAATATTTTTGTGGTTATCTGTTGGAATCCACATTTAGCTTCTCCAGGCTCCATTGAATTAGCTCATTTTCCGAATCGACTCATATAAATTACCAAACCAAGTCACATGGTTCAATGACCCAGACACTAACACTGTATTCCTATTGGTACACCTGTACGATGGCATTGTACAATGGCATTTTAGCCCTTAGGGCCATTATTTATAAATGTTGTTATTTGTCAGGGACAATGTACAACATGCCATTGCACCAGATGTAGCTAGATAGCTCATTTTCATCTGTAGTCCCTGGTAGAAAGTAGTGGACTACAGGGAATAGGGTGCCATTTGAGACACAGCCATATAGTGTGAAACTACGATTGTACTGCAAGGTGTGCACAGTGGTTTTCCCAGAACAGTTCCCAGCTCACCTGCAGGTCGAAGAACTTGCTGTAGCGCCTGAAGATGACCTCAGTGCTGCCATCAGACCAGGACACTTTGATGATGTAAACCTAACAAAAAAAAAAAAAGGTGTTATCTTTAAACCTTTTTTTCCCCTACAGAGCCATACCAGGTAGGTGTGACGACCAGGATCCATACCAATTGGCATGCATTTATGCTCTTGTTATAGTAACAACAATAACAGTGTAATAATCTCTGTAAGGAATTGGTAAAATCCCAAGATTTATTTTCTGATTCATGGTCACACAAAAGTCCACAATGACGTGGTTTCCAGGGAAGATGTCATTCAAGGAAATAGAGTTGGTTCATTGTGTGGTAATTTAGTGTGATGTCTGTCATTTCCACAGACACAGAAGGGATATCCTTTCATATGAACTCACTTCCCACACCTTAAGATCATCATTTCCAATGAAATAGGAAATGATCATGCCTACTACTCACGCATATTGGGCTAACACTATTGAAGTCTAGTCTTACAAAGGATGCATGGACATATGACATACCACCACTGTGAGACAGCAGAACATTGTATTACATTGCTAAAAACCGGAGGTTTTCATAGTCAAAAACAGCCAAACTGACCGATCCAGTCTGCTGATGTTTCTATCAATAGTTTTCTTTATTTTCATCTATATCTTCCCTTTAGGAGTGCAATGAAATACTAGAGGCTTAGGTATTCCGCTTGTGACATCAATGAAAACAACCCTGTGTAAAGATCAAAGTACTAACTAAACCGTGAATACAAAATAAAACATCTTGTCGACTGTCGTCATGCAATAATGGCCTGCTGCTGCTGGCTGACATACAAGCACAACAAACACTTTCCTTTTTTTAAAAGAGGAAGAGCGAAAGAGAGGCTGGGAGGTGATCGGACGTGAACTCTCCAGTGATTGTGTCTGGCTGAGTGCTTCTGTTGGCCTCTGTCCCAGGATGGGCCAGCTCGGCCTGTCCCTTTTCCCCTGCCTTCCCTGTAGGAGACCAAGGCTGTGGACGAAGCTCAATGCAGGACTCAACGCATGGCACACGACCAGTGAACCAGTAAACACAGCAGATGGAGCAGACACAGGAGCTCAAGAACTTTATATCCTGCACCTCACGATGCTCACTGCGTATTGGCATGTTAGTATTATGTAACTAGTCATCATTATCACCGTACATCCAATACTCACACCCCATATCTCCTAGGAGGACTGAGGAGTGGTTTTTTAAATAGGAAAAACATTCCTCCATCTGCCTCAGCCCACGCTCAGCTCCTAACCCTTTCCCTGTGCATGAGAGATAATTCAAAACAGAAAAGCTGAGGTGGCTTGGATACAGCGATGGAAACAGTGTTGTGATGCACTGATCACAGCACCATCAGAAAGTAAAATCCTGTATCGTGTAGGCATGCTTCGTCACGTTGTGCAATGTGCACACAAGGTATTCTCAATATCTCTCTGATGGCTCAGGGACTTCGTAGTAGGCCTGCCACCCATTTGTAGAAGTTAAGCTTGCACCACAAAAAGTTGTAGTCAGGACTAAACACAAATGGGCCAGACAGTCTCAAGCGACATATTCTGCTTCTGCTCTCTATCCCAGACAGAAGTGTGCAGAAGCGCCTCCCTTGTTCAAACATTCCATCAATGCCTTGTGTACTCTGAGCTGACAATGACCTTCGGAATAGACGAGTGAGTAGTATGCTTCCTGGTTAACAAATACCCATGCCCAAGGCCATGGTTTTCTACCCCAGTGTTTGTAGCCTATAGAGGGTTGCCAGTTGACTTTTACTTTGGCGGCCATGTATCAATTCTTTCGATAACAACTGATGAGTGGCTAACCCTAGCTGCATGATAACAGTGCCTAAAACAAGTTGATTCACCACCACAGTCAATTTCTGTGGTAGGAAATATATATATATATATATATATTTTTTTTTTACAGATAACACGCAATCATGAAACACCAAGGAGATAAGACAGAAAACCGAAGAAACCTTTTTGCCCGTTCAGACCTGCACCAAGTCAGTACAGGATCTGCTCCGATCATTTCATCACAGGTAAGTCTGATCGATTTATAATTTAGTTCAGCTGTTTGCCAACCAGGTGTTACAGCAAGACTAAATTAGCCAACAGTATATAGCTAGCTAATAGCGTGTAGTCTAGCTATTAGCATGTGTCAATGGGATTCAAGTTTTGGGGAAGCTACTTTTTCACCATTATAGCAAAGGATTGCATGCGTCTCTCATTGCATTTGCAGACTAACGTAAGCCTATTAGCCTATCCCTAATGTGATGAGTAGATTGGATAGTCATAATTTAGGCTATATCAGAGACGTTTTTTTACTTTGCAAAAAAAATAAAAAAAATAAATGTGCCCTTTGATAAACATTTTATGCATTTTTATTCTACTACACTTCATATAACAGGAGACATTAGCATAATCTTTTTTTAGTTTGATGGTAGCCTATGCCTACTCTGCTGACACTGACAACAGATCAATAAAAACAAAACCATGTAATCTAGGCCTATGAAAAGGGATCATAGCTAGAAGGGATCGAGCTATTGTCAAATTAACGTCAAAAGTAAATGTTTTTAATTTTAGCTAACCCTTTTCCTAACCTTAACGTAATTATCCTAACCTGCTACGTTAATTCTCCTAACCTGCTGCGTAAATTCTCCTGACCACGAAAAAGGGAGACACAAATTGTACAATATGACGTCCATATAGCCCGGAGATAAACATTATTGTTCCAAAAAACTCCAGTGGCACTGACCCAATGATAATTTGTTGGGAACTTTATTCATACGAGGGAAAATGTATGGACATTACAGCATAGGACAAAGGCCTCAATGGGATAGGACAACCTGCTGTGTTGACTATTGGTTGTTCCAGCCCAACATTAGATTTGATCTTTATATGACACAAAAACCCCTGACTGAACTAAACACAACAAAACAATTAAGAGCCCTGATGGTACAGGTGACCTGAAGAAGTGATATTCTAACATCAGGTGTGCTTCTCATTTGTTTATGTACCGTAGGTTCACCAGCTGACCTCTAACAGGACACTCATGTCGACTGGATTCCCACTGCGAAGACAAGCAACGCTGCAGCAGCATGAGTTTCTACTACTTTGTCCCTTTCCTTTCCCTCAGTTATACAACGTGGTTGTCATATGCTGTGCTTTGGTCAATCTGAATGATTCTGTTGTGCCATTTAAGTAGAGAGCACCGTCACCTTGTCGTCATGCCCCCAAAAAATGCTCCCTTAAACCGTATGAATTTATAAAATGTAATTTGGTACAACATGTAAAAGACGATTGTTTATGATATTGTAAACATACTGGACATGAATAATGGTGCAATGAAAAGTATTGTGTGTGATCTCTGCTTTGCCTTGCCTCATTTGAATAAAATGTATTTCTAATAGACTAACTTATTTTTCTTTTACAATTTAAAAACACATTTAGCATTGACAATGTTATTGTTGTGGTAGTCGTAGCCAAACGATCTACATTATCAGTGGCACCTCCAAGTGCCAGTCAGACCTTCCGGGAGAAAAGTATCGGGCATTGAACTTGGTAGTAGTAGTTGTGTGTATGTTTTAAGCTAAGGATCAAATAATCTCCTGCTTCCAGACATTTCACCATGTAGATTACAAGGGATTTGCACTAAACAATTTCATGTCAGCACAAGGCATGTATAAAACGTAGTACAATGATTAGCCTCTAAAATTGTCTACTGGTGTCGTTTTTTAAATTGAGAACCTACAGTTGACGTCGGAAGTTTACATAGACTTATGTTGGAGTCATTAAAAGTCGTTTTTCAACCACTCCACAAATTTCTTGTTTTACAAACTATAGTTTTGTCAAGTCGGTTAGGACATCTACTTTGTGCATGACAATAGTAATTTTTCCAACAATTGTTTACAGACATATTATTTCACTCCATCACAATTCCAGTGGGTCAGAAGTTTACATACACTAAGTTGACTGTGCCTTTAAACAGCCTGGGAAATTCCAGAAAATTATGTCATGGCTTTAGAAGTTTCTGATAGGCTAATTGACATCATTTGAGTCAATTGGAGGTGTACCTGTGGATGTATTTCAAGGCCTACCTTCAAACTCACTGCCTCTTTGCTTGACATCATGGGAAAATCAAAAGAAATCAGCCAAGACCTCACAAAAAAATGTAGACCTCCACAAGTCTGGTTCATCCTTGGGAGCAATTTCCAAACGGTACCACGTTCATCTGTAAAAACAATAGTACGCAAGTATAAACACCATGGGACCACGTAGCCATCATACCGCTCAGGAAGGATACGAGTTCTGTCTCCTAGAGATGAACGTACTTTGGTGCGAAAAGTGCAAATCAATCCCAGAACAACAGCAAAGGACCTTGTGAAGATGCTGAAGGAAACAGGTACAAAAGTATCTATATCCACAGTAAAACGAGTCCTATATCGACATAACCTGAAAGGCCGCTCAGCAAGGAAGAAGCCACTGCTCCAAAACCGCCAATAAAAAAAACAGACTATGGTTTGCAACTGCACATGAGGACAAATATCGTACTTTCTGGAGAAATGTCCTCTGGTCTGATGAAACAAAAAATAGAACTGTTTGGCCAAAATGACCATCGTTATGTTTGGAGGAATAAGCGGGAGGCTTGCAAGCCGAAGAACACCATCCCAACCGTGAAGCACAGGGGTGGCCGCATCATGTTGTGTGGGTGCTTTGCTTCAGGAGGGACTAGTGCACTTCACAAAATAGATGGCATCATCAGGGAGGAAAATGATATGGATATATTGAAGCAACATCTCAAGACATCAGTCAGGAAGTTAAAGCTTGGTCACAAATGGGTCTTCCAAATGGACATTGACCCCAAGCATACTTCCAAAGTTGTGGCAAAATGGCTTAAGAACAACAAAGTCAAGGTATTGGAGTGGCCATCAAAGCCCTGACCTCAATCTTATAGAACATTTGTGGGCAGAACTGAAAAAGCGTGTGCGAGCAAGGAGGCTTTACAAACCTGACTCCGTTACACCAGCTCTGTCAGGAGGAATGGGCAAAAATTCACCCAACTTAGTGTGGGAAGCTTGTGGAAGGATACCCGAAACGTTTGAGCCAAGTTAAATAATTTAAAAGGCAATGCTACCAAATACTAATTGAGTGTATGTAAACTTCTGACTCACTGGGAATGTGATGAAAGAATGTGATGTGATGACTACTAGCAGTTCCAGCTGTCAGAGAAGAGAGAGAGTGAAATAAATCACTCTACTTTTATTCTGGCATTTCACATTCTTAAAATAAAGTGGTGATCCTAACTGACCTAAGACGGGGAATTATTTTTACTAGGACTAAATATCAGGAATTGTGAAAAACTGAGTTTAAATGTATTTGGCTAAGGTATATGTAAACTTCTGACTTCAACTATATAGCTGAACAATATGTAAACAATGTGTGAGTTCAGCTATTATCTGCTTCAGACGCACAATGTCAAGGGGTGCATTGCAAATGCCCAGAAGGCTAATGACATCATACTGTAGTAGTGTAGGCCTATGGCTGCATTGGCATTGCATGTCATTATCAGCTGCGAAATGGATTCACATATATCCTGAAAAAAGAGTGACAATCAAATAAAACTAATTGGAGAGCTTATGACTGAACCAAAAAGGTTCAGTCAAGAATAAAACACAGAACCAAACATTAGAGATTCCCTTCACATCTTTATTGCAGGATTGTGATCTGTGATTAAATCAACATTGAATAATAGTTTTAAGTTAACAATTAAAACAAGTTAAATACTTCACATAAATGAAACACTTTCATATCATTTCAAAGTATACAAGTAAGCTAACTCATATGTAAAGGTTAGACATCTTAGTAACAAGTAGGCTATTGTTACTAAAGCACAATTTCAGGTGAACAAAAAAGGAAATACCTGAGGTGGCCAACCTCGCTCCACTGATCCCTGATCTACTGGGTGAACAGACTTCTGCTCCAGACCAGCAATAGCACACTTGATTTTCAACTAATTAGGTTTGATAAATTGAATCAGGTGTGTTAGTGCTGGGCTTGAACAGAAGCCTGCGCACCCAGCAGGGTTGGCCTGCTCTAGCTGTAATAGGTTTATACATTGTGTGTGACTTCAACTGTATTTTTATTGACAGCATTTGCTAACATAGGTACACATATAATCCATGGTATACAAGGATGTACCCTTGTTCTCTTGGTACAGTCATTGGGACCTCATCTGCAGACAGGTTATCTGAGGACAGAAAACATCCCAAAGAAACAGGCTGCATTATACTCAAATTAGACAGCACTGAATATTATGTTGCTATAGCTCTCTATCCTCAGTTTTCCTCACTAGGGACTGGAACTGGAGAATATTTTCATAATATCCTCCCACAAAAGGTACAGTACCTGCCTTATCCAGAGTAAACTACGCTCTCTTCTCTGACAGCTGGAACTGCTAGTAGTCATTTCACCCTCTTCCACGGCTGTTAGCTAGCTAACATACCTAGCTACAAATGCATTTCAAGTTACAACAATAAATAAATCAAGATGTCTAGGTAACTAGCTAATATGAAGTTAGCTAGCTGGTGATATTTAATTCACTTGGCTAGCTAGCGAACATTATGTTAGCAGCTCATTTGAGTTAGCCTGAACACAAAGTTCCTGTAGCTATCATGTTACAAATATATTTACCTACTTAAATAGGTTCTCCCACTGCCTCCGTTTTCTGGGTCCTTAGAAAAACGAAATAATGGGCAACCTTCCAGAAGTTAAACACAGCCAGTCATGTGGACAATGAGGAGGACTTCCACCAGACTGACTCTGCTCTTCCAACATGGCACCTGGTGCGGTTGCTAGGTGATTTGGGCTCCCGAGTGGCGCTGCATCTCAGTGCTAAAGGCGCCACTACAGGCCCTGGTTCGATTCCAGGCTGTATCACAAACGGCCGTGATTAGGAGTCCAACAGGGCGGCGCACATTTGCCCCAGCGTCGTCCGGGTTAGGCTTTGGCCGGGGTAGGCCGTCATTGTAAATAAGAATTTGTTCTTAAAACTGACTTGCCTAGTTAAATAAAGGTTCAATAAATAATATAAATACATTTGTGACTCAACTGCAAGCCCTCTATAGGAGAGCATAAAGGCCTGGTAGGTAGGGCTACCCACATAATCATACTGTAATGCACAGATTCTCCACTTCAGGAAAAAAATCTGGTTGTCTCGCAACCATTCTGAAATAGACATTAGACCAATGTACTCGGGATGTTTGGAAAAGTCCGTCAGGTTTTCTAAACACAGACACCTATCATGCCCTCCACTACTTTCAAAACCGCTATGTTGAACTCATTGTTTACATTTACATTTAAGTCATTTAGCAGACGCTCTTATCCAGAGCGACTTACAAATTGGAAAGTTCATACATATTCATACATATTCATTGTTCTTTCTCGGGTGCATAGAATTTTACTCTACTTTACTGTAATAGTCATATAACATCCAAGTTGCAGCAGTTTTGGAAAACACACTTATTCATATTTGTTTTGTGATTTGTATGTTTATTAAAGTTCAGGCGGCAGGTAGATTAGTGGTTAGAGTGTTGGACCAGTAACCGAAAGGTTGCTGGATCGAATCCCCATGCTGACAAGGTAAAAATCTGTTGTTCTACCCCTGAACAAGGAGGTTAACCTACTGTTCCTAGGCTGTCATTGTAAATAAGAATTTGTTCTTAAACTGACTTGCCTAGTTAAATAAAGGTTAAATAAAATAAAGTCATAATCAGGTGAACATTCTTGTTCAGAAGACTATATTATCATTATTTCACTAGTAGCCTAATATAGGCCTAAAAGGTATTTGAATGTTTATGTAAAATAACACCCAGCATCTGGAAAGTGCATGCATGATGCCCCGTTATTTCCCGATGTTGACAAGTGTTCAGGTCTAAGAAACAATTAATCTAGAAATATATATATATCCTTCATTCTAATTTTCTTTAGATGAATGCAACAAAGTCGCACTGTAATCTTTTTTTGCAGCAACTGTTTTGGTAAAATGTAATTTGATACTCCCTTTGTTTTACCTTTCCTGACTAGAGCAGCCAGCGAACGAAAAATATTATAACTGAACTTTAATCAAAGAAAATAAGGGTTTTGTGGCGTGTACTTTCCTACAATATACAGATGTGGTCGGTCCTCTACCGTAGAAAAAAATGACTTGTTGACTCACATAGTGTTTGTTCGGATTTCTCCTCTTCTGGACATCTTGAACTGTTACTTCGTGCACGGTCCGCCTTGGCATGATGTTCTCTTTCAGCGCTTCCACTAAAAAAAACAACCCGGTTCTAGAACGATCAGACCCGAATGACAAAGTTTACCCACCCAACCTTTGTCATTCACGCGGGTGAGATCCTTGATTGCTGGATGCAACAAATGCGATTATTTCTCGTAGATGGTCCACGTCAGATTTCCTGTACCACATTCAGTCGCTACTCTTCTTGCCCCGTTCCGCAGTAGGCTATGTCCGAACTTCTCTGAACCAAACTCCCAGCCTATCCCAGCTCACCGACTCTAATTTGATAACTGGAAAGCCTCCACCACAGACCAGCCCTGCCTGCGACACTTTAAATCAGGTTGACGTTTATTGGGATGAGTCTTGTCCTGGAGGCAGAACTGAGCGATTTCTGCTTGATCCAATAGTGTGTGATTGCGGCTAGCAATTCAGGGCGTTCCTGCATGTGGGCAATGCTGCATCTGTAGAAACGCCCCCCTCGAGCATCCCATTTGTTCCTGCATTTAAGGCACCCCTGGAGCATGCTATCTTCATGCTTGTGTGACCCTTCTGGTATTCTGGATTTCCTCTGAAATAAATGAATTATCAGAGTTTTTCGGGGGCAAAGGACACTGTCTACCGGTGTCCTAGCTAGCTTGCTACCTAGCACACAGTGTTATTCCCTAACGCCTGCCGAACACCTGCCCTCGCCGTCCTTAACAGAACTGCAGGAAGAATTGCATTGAATATTATTTGTCACATGTGCCCAATACAACAGGTGTAGACTTTACCATGCAATGCTTGCTTACGAGCCCTTCCCAACGATGCAGAGTTTTAAAAAAATATTACAAAAATAGTAACAAGAGGAATAAAATAAAATAACACGGATGGAGCTATATACAGGGAGTACTAGTACCAGATCAATTTACAGAGGTACAAGGCATTTGAGGTAGATATGTACATGCAGGCAGGATACATAATAATAAGAGTAAAATAAATAACAGAATAGCAACAGCAAATAATGAGTGTAAAAGGGTGTGTGTGTGTGTGTGTGTGTGTGTGTGTGTGTGTGTGTGTGTGTGTGTGTGTGTGTGTGTGTGTGTGTGTGTGTGTGTGTGTGTGTGTGTGTGTGTGTGTGTGTGCGTGTGTGTTGTGTCAGTATGCGTGTGTGTGTGTGTGTGTGTCATGTGTATGAGTTCATACAGTACCAGTCAAAAGTTTGGACACACTTACTCATTCAAGGGTTTTTATTTATTTGTACTGTTTTCTACATTGTAGAATAATGAAAGTATAAAGAATAATGCCATAATATGGACTTGGTCTTTTACCAAATAGGGCTATCTTCTGTATACCACTCCTACCTTGTCACAACACAACTGATTGGCTGAAACGCATTAAGAAGGAAAGAAATTCCACAAATTAACTTTAAACAAGGTACACCTGTTAAATGAAATGCATTCCAGGTGACGACCTCATGAAGCTAGTTGAGAGAATGCCAAGAGTGCGCAAAGCTGTCATCAAGGCAAAGGGTGGCTACTTTGAAGAATCTAAAATATTAAATATGTTATGATTTGTTTAAGACTTTTTTTGGTTACTACATGATTCCATATGTGTTATATCATAGTTTTGATGTCTTCACTATTATTCTACAATGTAGAAAATATTAAATATAAAGAAAAAACCTTGAATTAGTTGGTGTGTCCAAACTTTTGACTGGTACTGTATGTAGTGTATGTGAACGTGTTTGGGTTTTGTTTGGGAGTATCAATTAGTGTGTACATGGTGTGTATATATAGTCTAGTGAGTGTGCGTAGGGTCAGTGCAAGATAGGGTCGGTGCTCGATAGGCGAAGGACACTGTCTACCGGTGTCCTAGTTCTCTAGCTATCTATCCCAGTACTCTCCTGCTGTGTACCGGAGTCCTAGCTATCACACGGTGTCCTTGGCTCCAGCCTGACAAACACCTGCCCTCGCCGTTGTTAACAGAACTGCGGGAAAGCAGTGCCCCACCTCCTAGTTTAAAAAAATGTACCAATAGAGGTATAAAGAGGACGCCCCAAATTGCAGGTCGCATTTACACCCTTCTCTCTAGATAAGTCAAAATTGGCTATATCGTAATAATTCATGAAAACTAAAATGAGCATATTGGTCTTACTTTAAGGTGAGGGTTAGGCATTAAGGTTAGCAGTGTGGTTAATGTTAGGGTTAAGGTTATGGTTAGGTTTAAATTAAGATTTTATGACTTTGTGGCTGTGCCAGCTAGTGACCACTCTGCAGAGCTGCCACCAGAACAAGATTCATGATGAAAAATGCTAACCTGCCTCTTTAAAGCGAAAGGAGCACTGTACTGTCCCACAGTCAGCAACCAAGAGGAGATATAGTACTTCAAAGGCTATTATCCAGGATATAGGCATGTTCAAATCTCATATTGAAGTTAACTGGGTGAAATTCTTTTGGGAAATTTTTATTTTTGATACACTTCTTTATGAAGTGGAAGGGATCCCAAAGCTGTGGAGAAGGAGACCGATTTGAATTGATTTACAGCTTTTACCGTTAACACCTATACAGTTATTATAACTCATTTACATTCTGGTTATTGTGTGATTAGCCTATAATATACTGTGAACAAAACATGACATGGACTCACCAGGTGAAATCTCTGAACCCTTATTGATGTCACCTGTTAAATCCACTTCAATCAGTGTAGATGAAGGGGAGGAGACATGTTAAAAATGATTATTAACCCTTGAGACATGGATTGTGTACATCATGTGCCATTCAGAGGGCGAATGGGCAAGACAAAATATTTAAGTGCCTTTGAACGGATTGTGGTTGTTGGTTTGAGTGTGTCAAGAACTGCAACGCTGCTCGGTTTCTCATGCCCATGTTGACTCCAATGCTTCCCACAGTTGTGCCATGTTGGCTGGATGTCCTTCGGGTGGTGGACTGTTCTTTATACACACAGGAAACTGTTGAGTGTGAAAATCCCAGCAGCGTTGCAGTTCTTGACACAAACTGGTGCACTTAAATATTTTGTCTTGCCCATTCACCCTCTGAATGACACACATACATAACCTTTCTCCTCCCCTTCATCTATACTGATTGACGTGGATTTAGCAAGTGACATCAATAAGGGATCAGAGCTTACACCTGTATTCACCTGGTCAGTCTATGTCATGGAAAGAGCAGATGTCCCTAATGTTTTGTACACTCAGTGTATCCTGTATTATTTGATATGATTTTATAATGTAAACATAATATCTACTGTAAAACAAGATCAATAAATATCCTTAAGAATCAGCCAAAGACTTTATACCAAAGCACAACTTCAAGAATGCCACACATACAGTGGGGCAAAAAAGTATTTAGTCAGCCACCAATTGTGCAAGTTCTCCCACTTAAAAAGATGAGAGAGGCCTGTAATTTTCATCATAGGTACACTTCAACTATGACAGACAAAATTAGAAAAAAAATTCCAGAAAATCACATTGTAGGATTTTTAATGAATTGATTTGCAAATTACGGTGGAAAATAAGTATTTGGTCAATAACAAAAGTTTATCTCAATACTTTGTTATATACCCTTTGTTGGCAATGACAGAGGTCAAACGTTTTCTGTAAGTCTTCACAAGGTTTTCACACACTGTTGCTGGTATTTTGGCCCATTCCTCTATGCAGATCTCCTCTAGAGCAGTGATGTTTTGGGGCTGTTGCTGGGCAACACGGACTTTCAACTCCCTCCAAAGATTTTCTATGGGGTTGAGATCTGGAGACTGGCTAGGCCACTCCAGGACCTTGAAATGCTTCTTACGAAGCCACTCCTTCGTTGCCCAGGCGGTGTGTTTGGGATCATTGTCATGCTGAAAGACCCAGCCACGTTTCATCTTCAATGCCCTTGCTGATGGAAGGAGGTTTTCACTCAAAATCTCACGATACATGGCCCCATTCATTCTTTCCTTTACACGGATCAGTCGTCCTGGTCCCTTTGCAGAAAAACAGCCACAAAGCATGATGTTTCCACCCCCATGCTTCACAGTAGGTATGGTGTTCTTTGGATGCAACTCAGCATTCTTTGTCCTCCAAACACGACGAGTTGAGTTTTTACCAAAAAGTTCTATTTTGGTTTCATCTGACCATATGACATTCTCCCAATCTTCTTCTGGATCATCCAAATGCTCTCTAGCAAACTTCAGACGGGCCTGGACATGTACTGGCTTAAGCAGGGGGACACGTCTGGCACTGCAGGATTTGAGTCCCTGGCGGCGTAGTGTGTTACTGATGGTAGGCTTTGTTACTTTGGTCCTAGCTCTCTGCAGGTCATTCACTAGGTCCCCCCGTGTGTTTCTGGGATTTTTGCTCACCGTTCTTGTGATCATTTTGACCCCACGGGGTGAGATCTTGCGTGGAGCCCCAGATCGAGGGAGATTATCAGTGGTCTTGTATGTCTTCCATTTCCTAATAATTGCTCCCACAGTTGATTTCTTCAAACCAAGCTGCTTACCTATTGCAGATTCAGTCTTCCCAGCCTGGTGCAGGTCTACAATTTTGTTTCTGGTGTCCTTTGACAGCTCTTTGGTCTTGGCCATAGTGGAGTTTGGAGTGTGACTGTTTGAGGTTGTGGACAGGTGTCTTTTATACTGATAACAAGTTCAAACAGGTGCCATTAATACAGGTAACCAGTGGAGGACAGAGGAGCCTCTTAAAGAAGAAGTTACAGGTCTGTGAGAGCCAGAAATCTTGCTTGTTTGTAGGCGACCAAATACTTATTTTCCACCATAATTTGCAAATAAATTCATTAAAAATCCTAAAATGTGATTTTCTGGATTTTTTTCTTCTCATTTTGTCTGTCATAGTGGAAGTGTACCTATGATTAAAATTACAGGCCTCTCTCATCTTTTTAAGTGGGAGAACTTGCACAATTTGTGGCTGACTAAATACTTTTTTGCCCCACTGTATGCCTGGCAAGTTTCCCTCATGCCCACAATAATTCTAGACCAACGACAGGGTGTAGAACCCCAATGCTCTTATCTGTTACTCAACATCAGTGCCTGATCTTCTTGTCTGTCATCATTAAATATAGTTGACACATCAATTGATGAGGATGAGCCATACCTGAAGGTTGTGGTGGTGGTGAGCCAAAACTCACACAAGCTGCTGCTACTCACTCAAGTTGCAGCTGAGCTGTTGCCCATGGATGTCACCGACAGGGGGGTGGTGTATGTACATAACCTCCTTCACTCTGTACATATACTGTATAACTCTGAGACAAGCATAAAAACAATGCAGGTATAATGGGTCGGCTCTGGGCGGCAGGTAGCCTAGTGGTTAAAAGTGGTGGGGCATTAACCTAAAGGTTGCTGGCTTGAATCCTGAGCAGACTAGGTTAAAAAATCTGACGATGTGCCCTTGAGCAAGGCACGTTAAATCAAATCAATCCTAATTGTGCCTTTAAATTGCTCTGGATAAGAGCATTGACTAAAATATGAAACTGTAGAAGCTAATACAATGGATAAAGATGTTGATGATTTGGCATCCTCAGTGATAGAGATTCTGTTTTGGAATCCTTTCAAAAGTCCCATTTCAGATATCTACCGTGAGGAGGTAGATCAGGTGATACAGACCAAATGGCTTTTGGCACGTTTTCCCACAAGATAAATCTGACATAAACACTTCTATAATTTGCCTTGAATCTGACTGGTGCCATGAATAATATGCTCTTAATGTGAAATGATGTTGTCTCTACCATCTGTCTACCAGCATTGAAATTAGCTCACTAGGAAAGTAGAGCACATTTATTTCTGTTTTTGTCTGGATTGACAATGAATGGGTCCTTTGTTGTAAGGAGAACATGGACTATATCTCACTTTTTCCCATCTCAAGCAAAAGAAGATCAGCATCTGTCAAACAGAGCTCTGTTATTGATGTGAATCCACTTGTTTGAAGGGCACTCTATACTGGCAAATATAAACTGGGTGGTTCCAGCCCTGAATGTTGACTGGCTGACAGCCGTGGTATATGAGACTGTATACCATGGGGTATGACAAAACATTTGTTTTTACTGCTTTAATTACTTCAGTAACCAGTTTATAATGGCAATAAGGCCCGAGGGGGTGTGGTATATGGCCAATATACCACGGCTAAGGGCTGTTCTTACGCACAACACATCACTGAGTGCCTGGATACAGCCATTAGCTGTGGTATATTGGCCATATACCACACCCCCTTGGGCCTTATTGCTATTATGAACTGGTTACTGAAGTATTTAAAGCAGTAAAAACAAATAAATATATTTGATGCAATCCTTCTCTGTTGCACATGGAATGACTGATGTGGTAGAGCCTACTTGGTCGCTCTGTCTTTCCATTTCAGTTTAGCATTGATTAGATGCACAGAAAGAGTGTGTTATAAAGTGTTGGTTTTGCATTTTTTATTGAACATGCACTACATTCATATATGGAAAAACACAAATACATTTAGAAAGACACAAATGTTAAAATTAGCTGAAAAATACACAATTAAGGGGGTTGGAGTACTGCTTGTCCACTGTGTTTGCCTTCTTTTTTTGTTAACTTAAGAGTGCCATCCAAATAGTAGGCCCTACACACACTTTAATTGAAGTTGGCATGGATGAACTATTTTTGTGATACATTTTCAGCTCAACACAGAGGTTTGTGTTGAGATGTAGCATCATCTTGTGGTACATTATGAATACTGCATCTAGGAACATGTTGTTTAATGCCCTCTGATGGTGCAAAGGACAATTGCAGTTGTACCTGGCCTATTCACTCACATGGGAGGACCATAGAGACGAATACCAAGAGAAATATGGTTGTAGTTTATCTATAGTACTAGGGATGTGGTCAAAGTGAATGGGTGGAGAGAGGTTTTTTCCCCATCACATATTAGGGAAATCAGTATTTGGGTTTCAGAAAAGTATCTGCGTCCCCAGCCTCAGTCTATAGAGGCCTGTCACATGTGGCCCAGGAGTGTTCAGATGTACGGTGATGGGTCGGAGCGGTCACACATCTGTAACTCCATGTGTGAAGTGATGCCAGAGAAGCGCTCCTGTAGGGGCAGCAGGTAACCCAGGGCCTCCCCCTGAGAGATGGGCCCCACGTAGCGGTACGGACGGATGTTGAAGATCTTCACACAGTACTCTGTCATACAAATTAAGAAAAGACTGTTAATGTAAGGGAGAGGACTCGGTGAACGACCCTTGCGTGATGAGTAACCTTGAGCAACCTTGCCTGAAGACCTGAAGACTTGCCCAGGCTTTAGCTCAGTGGGACAATACCATCTTGTGATGCACATCAGACCTCGGTTATGATAAAGCGTGAAACAATAGTAATATGAACAATACCCATTTAGTCCCAGATCTTCTTGCCATGATAGCGAAAACAGACGGGCACTAACACACATTAGGAAGCCGTTCCCTCATTCTTCAACACTGCACTGCAATCAGATGATCGTTCATTTGTTCCCTGCGAGGCCTAATCATGCTACAGTTTGCACAAAGATGAAAGAGTCTGACAGAACATGTGTTCCTCCCATACTGCGGTTCAATTAGAGGTAGCGAGGACCAGAATAATGTTGTTTACCCGTTTCCTGCGCTGCTGCTTATCAGGCCAGGATGCACACGGCTAATGCAGACGCATGGCTGCGGCCTTAACGACGGCCATTACTGGAGATCATTATGCATTAGCTGCCTTTGATGGAAATTCAAAAGAAGCCAGGTCCAAGTGTCAAAGGCAAAAGGGGAGTTCAGTGGGATCTCAGCCCTCCTCCACTAGCGTGGCTAATCCCTCCAAATCCCTCGTTACTTCCTCCGTAACGAGACATCAGCCTCTGGCCTGGACAGAACACAGGCCTACCTAATGCCCCATTACACGCTACTAGATCGTCTAGAAAGGTTATAATGATTAGTTAGTGCTGTTCAAGGTTCCACTCTCACAGTCATGGTATAGGAGCATCCTTGAGTTACCAGTCTCTTGTGTGTTTTTTTTGCTGAATGTGAAATCTACGGCAATGAAGCTACAAGTGTATACTGTACAGTATGAAGTGCTCACCGGAGTTGGTAAGTTTAACGCCATCGTACTGGATAGCGACCACTGGCCCACTCAGGGTACCTGAGAAGGGGGCGTTGACAATGCTGTAATCGTCACACACCACATCCACTGCCTTGTGGAGGCTGTCACCATCTCTGTGAGAGAAAACATACAAAACATATTTATCCCTATTTACATGTTAGTCATATAGCAGACGCTCTTCTCCAGAGCGACTTACAGGAGCAATTAGGGTTAAGTGCCTTGCTCAAGGGCACATTGACAGATTTTTTGCCTAGTTGGCTTAAGAGATTCAAACTAGCAACCTTTCGGTTACTGACCCAATACTCTTAAACTTAACCGCTAGGCTACTCGCCGCCTTAGACGTACATTTCAACCTATATTGTCAATGATGTAATGTAACCCATCTTTCTGTGATTTAAACATGAGCAGTGTCAAGCTCAGAGAGGTATGATAAGCTCTGTGAAATGTCCCCAAAAGAGAATAAAATAGGCCCCCTCCCATGTCAGAGACCTTCTAGAGTTGAAGCCCCCACAGCCAAACAAGTCACAACCCCTCACTCTGTTGTTATGGTGACCGGCACACAGGACGCTCCAAGCCCCGGCTGTAGGGACAAGACATGAGACTGTGTTACCACTGAACATAGCAGAAAGCCAAAAGACTCCTAATGTGAACTACCAAGCAGAGAGTTATAGAGTAGTGTGTCACCTGGCATACAGCACTGGTGTGTCTTAGGTGCAGCACACTTGTCCTTCAGGTACCTCCCCTGACAGACGTAGAAACTGCGTTGGCAGATGCCACCGATGCTGGAGCAGAGAGTGTCGTTCCTTGGCTCCTTGTCACTTTTTGGACTTCCTGTCTCCTTGCCTTTGACCTTTTCGTTCCGGGTCAGCTTCTGTCCTTTCTTGTTTTGTCCCACTTTTGGATCCCTTTTGACCTCAACAACACCTTCGACCTTCTTCTTCTTTCCTTTATTGTCTTTTCCCACCTTCAAATCCTTTTTTACTTCAATGACATCTCCGACCTTCTTCTCCTTAACCTTCTCCACCCCTCCATCCCTTTGCTTTTCACGTTCAAGAGCAAAACCAAACAGCAGGACTTGGATGTAGGAGAGAGAGAGAGAGAGGGGGGGGGGGGCAGTTCTCAATCACTCTCAATGAATTAACTTGTATTGCAACAACGCTGTAAAAAGCATGCAGGGGCCTCCACAGGTAAAACCGTAACAAGGCGCTAACTTCTAAGCAAAACCGTAACAAGGCGCTAACTTCTAAGCTTAGAGGTTAATGGGCAGGTTGCAGTTATTCTGACCGGCATCCATTGCTCCCACCCAGTCGTCAACACTAGTGTTGGATCTTCATTAACTCTATTACTCTCAACTGCACAATGAATTTCCAATCAGTCATGGCGCCTGAACACACAGGCCGGCCCTTGTAATTGAAATGAGCTACTTATCACTAAGGCATAGTCAGGCCTTACGGAAAGCAATTTTCTCTGGCACACGCGGCACCATTGTAACCTTGAGGAAATGCAGTGGGGTTGGATTTTCTAGATGAATCAATACTAATTGATTACCCAGGCAGCCCCTGATATGAACACACATCTCAAACACAACTAACTGCACATGCTGGTCCACATGGACTTGTTGTTAGGTTAAATAGCACTCACTGGTAGTTTTTATACAACCAGGCGGAGCCCTGTTTACAGATACTTAGACAACACATCTATTTACATGGTAGACTGTCTTATTTTACTATGACTAACAGTTGAATAGTTTCATTGCCTTAATACGAGTGTTATTTTGTTTAATTGCTACTTTGTAATTACTTTGCCACCATGGCCTATTTATTGCCTTACCTCTCTTATCCTACCTCATTTGCACATGCTGTATATAGATTGTTTTACTGTATTATTGATTGTATGTTCGTTTATTCCATGTGTAACTCTGTGTTGTTGTTTGTGTCGAACTGCTTTGCTTTATCTTGGCCAGGTCGCAGTTGCAAATGAGTACTTGTTCTCAACTAGCCTACCTGGTTAAATAAAGGTGAAATAAAATATAATTAAAAAGAGGGATGCTGCCTGTTGCTCACTAGTCCTTCAAAGCCACTCTGATAGCTAGCACCTAGCACCCTGGGTTAGATGCAATGTTGCACGAAACACTCCAACATGCTGTAAATGACAGTCATTCCACCAATAAGCTGATGCAACCCCCGAGGATTCTGTTTACATTAATTTACAACCACTTAATATGGTTCTCTCCATGCACTGTTGTTGTGGGGGTGCTAGGCACTGAGTGTGTTTATTGTTTTGACTGAAATCCACTTTTAAATGCAACTACTCTTCCATGGTGCATGCTCTAACAGGCTGGTAAAGTAGCCGGCATTTACTACTGGACAATGTACTCACAGTATGCAAGAAGAGCTGAGATCATGGAGATTCTTAACAACATTCTGGCAGTTTGGACTGGCACTCCAAAACCTACAAAATTAAGAATAGGAACAGAAACCAATTTGTTACGTAACGTTCGGCAAGCCTTCGTTTTAGTTTTATTCAAAATAAAAGATTGAATACATTCTCAAATAGATAGGGACTTTATTACAGGCAAAAAATGTAAAGCCAGGTCTTGATAGTAAAGTGTATGCAGTGCTTACCAGTCCCGTGGAGGAGTTGTGTGGGTGTAGTGAGGGCAACACAAAGAGAAGACTGTGTGAAACCAGGTCAGCCCAGTCTTGAGTACGCATCCCTCCTGGCCACAGGACATTCCACCACAGTCAATATTGATATTGGCATTTCAAAAAACATATCCACTGCCCAGTCGCTCGCTCTCTCTCCTGAAGGGACCGATTCTTCACTGTGTTTCCACTCCTAAAGGAACTGCTATAGCCAGGCTAACTACATGCGTCCATTGCCGCTATGACTTTTATTCATTGTAATCTTCATCGGCGTCAGCACCGTACTCAGCATCTTCAACTCTCCTTCAGAACCGAAACAGTCCTTTTCTCCTTCAGCACCACACCAGTGTAATCATATTCTGCCAAAAAACACATGTTTTATCCCGCAATAATACGGTTGTGCATGTGACCGTGCCACGTCAGCATTAGTATGGATGGAAGCCTGTGAGTCTCGTGAGTACATCTCACCGCAGCATGCCCCCCTGTCAGAGCTTTAGTTAACAAGATATTTTTTTTAAAGCATTATTCTCGAGTTCACGAGATAATTAGCTTTAGGCAGGCACACAATGCAACTACATTCAATCAATGAAATGTATTCACTCCACTCCAATTTGGCCATTCAAATGCTGCCACGTGGACATAGCACATGATGGGCAATCTGTATGGAGCCTCTTTGATGACCAGTGTGCCCAACAGCACAGCACCAGTCAGGCTGTTATGTCTAGTACAGCTGGGGTTATAGTCCCTCCCTCCCTCCCCTGGGGGAGTTATAGGACCAGGCCACTGGTGGCGTGTCGACACACTCGGAATCTTAATGTGGTGGGAGAAAAGGGGTTTTGGTGGCAGAGAGTGTTGAGCCTTTTCAGCCGGGCGGCTTTGATAATCAAATATCTGTTCGGGGGACTCTGCTGATAGACATATGGCAAGGAATTAGAAAGAGAGATGTGAAAAAGAGAGGGGAGTGAATGGAGCCGTAGCTAAATCTCAGCCAGCAATGTAAACCAACACTTCGCCTTGGGCAGAGACGGGGGTATGTTGGCTCAGAGTGCCTTTTGGGTACAAGCGCCACATTCCCTAAAACTCCTCGGAGGATACGAGTGACATTTCACTCTGGCTGCTTCTTTCAGTCACTTTGTTCTGGCTTCTTCAAGGAGACAGAGAGCGAGAGGAGGAGAAGCCACAAGTGTTTCCTAGCAACAGTGTGTCCGCAGCATTCCCCCTTCCTTCTCTACCCCACACTCCCTCCTTCCCCGAGTTGCAGCAATGCACCACTTGCTCCAGAACCTGAAATACATTCTAATTCTCTTGACTCCCCGCTCCCTTTCACAAAATGGAGGGCAACATAAAATGACATTCAAGCCTAACAATCTTTAAGGAAACGGCACGCAGAGGGACAATCCCCTGTAAAGGTTGAGGTCAAGCAATTCCGCGGGAGTCACAAACCACTGGCAGACAAAATGAAGAAGGACCACTGTGATATTTCACCGCTTTAGAAGCTATGCAGCTACTTGGCAAAGCCTGCTTTCTCTCAAAGCCGGGGAAAAGAGCTGTCTCACAAAATGCTGAATCACATGATGGATTGGAGCTCTGCTTTGTGCAAATCAGCTATCTCAACCCAGCTCCAAGTCATGACCACTTGGCCGAGTCGATCTGTAAACATATCTGAGGGACTTGGGGAGGGGGCTCAGGCAGACTGCCTCAGGGATGAGAGGAGTATTTTTCCCAGGTGTGTCCGACAGGGGACGCTGTAACACGGCTAATGTGTTCCACTTACATGGTTTCCGTGTACAGTACACCACATGGAGAGGGAATGTAAGGCTACTGAAGTCTAGTTACATGTCTAGCTCTCGACACCTGCAGGAAAACTGACCGTCTCTCAAAACGCAGACAGCACATCTCGCAAATGCCCTTCAGCATTCCTGAACCCCTGAACTCCTGTGGACCGTGTTAAAGGCCTGATTCATAAAACAGTGTAATAGACTGGATCCAAAGCCTCCTACACTTCACCTCTATACATTTAAACCCATCTAATAAAGAAAATGTAGATGTCAGCAATGTTGTTTAAGTCAGTAAATTAACTGGTTTGATTGACTCCTAGTCATGGTGAAATTAAATCAGGAAGGAGATGAAATATGTCCTTGTAAACTCTGGCTATTGTTTCCACTTTTATAATGAAGATGCCAGGGCAGGGGAGTAGGAAAACATGTCTGAGAAATTACAAATATTGGATACTCCATGAGTCACATTTTACTCTGGATACTGTGTCACAGTCAGAAATATATGGTTCACTATAGCAACCGGTAGACCTTCCATTTTGAGTGATGTGCATTACTGCTGTATATTTTACTGCTTTTGTATAACATGAAGGATAAATGGTGCCATTTTAGAGTTATGCTCAGGTGGCCTTTATGACATTTTACTTTGATTTTGCTGTAACGTCAGCACAAAGAGAATTGAACCGAGCACATGACAAGTCATTTTCTTTTGAGCACTTAATGAACATGAATGCCACGTGTCTCTCCAGTCTTTGACTAGAAAGGTGGCCACTGCGGTCAACACGGCCACACCTCTAACTCTCAGGAGAATTGCATGGGTAAAACATGCACCGGGTCTTCAAAGGGGCTTTTGTAGGAGCAAGAGAGGGAGTTGTTTGACATGGCAGGCAAGGTGAATGTCACACGGTCAATCAGATATTGATCAAAGTGGAGAGGGGCAGATCATGACGGATCGGCGATGGTGGAGAGAATATGAAATCCCAGCAGGAGAGCCAAGCCACATCCCCGAGCTTTGATGAGGAAGAGGATGAAGAGTCATGGTGGAGCAGCGAGCGGCGAGATGAGAAGGAGGAGCAGTGCTCCGTACAGAAGCATATGCAACGCATCTCGGTCAGTTTGTCACCCTGATTACAACTCGATGACAGCAGGGGACTCGAAAGAGATTTTAAACTCCTGCTCACACTTTCAGAGGAACAAATTAAATGTCTGCCCTGTTCATGAAGCCCGCAGCAACAGTTAGCTATTCACCCAACCAGCTGCTATTCACCCAACCAGCTGCCCCTTTAACAGTGGCAAATTCAACCGCATTTACATTGAAGAAGCTACTAAAAGAACATTTGATTATGAATTCATTTAGACTGCAAAGTAACTTCTGTTACCTCACTTCTAAGAAGAGTGGACTGCTAAATATATATGACGCAGTGTTGCTTCCAACGTTTCCCTGTAAATGTGCTCTTTGGATATAGGCTACACAAGATGGAACATCTACCCAAGTCTGACTCCGTCATCCACGCAACATCCAATTTAAAAGTCCGTTCATTAAGAAGCTCCTAATTACACCCACATCATCTATAATTACTGCATTTCTACATCCCACTTGGCTGACAAAGTTATTCCGCGCAGACTTTATGTATAATTACACTTTGTGAACACCGATAGCACACATAATTAAAACCAAAGTGATGCTCACACGCCCGTCAGACGCTCTGAGCAAAATTATTTATTTTTTTTACAGAAAAACAAATCCTTGTAAGGGAATACAAGTTATGTAACACTCTGGGTGAAATTCTCACATGCAAATGGTGAGACACAATGTGAAACAGAGAGATGAGAAAAGAAAGAACAGACCAGAACAACAACATATCTCCAACACAGATGGACTAGAGAGAATGTACCCATATCCTTATTCGGAAGATCGCCTGTTGGTTCGCTAGTCAGATCGTTGGTGTGTACTGGGCATCAAAATATCAGCAAAAAACAATAGATAATCACAGATAATGAAAGCATCTTTAAAAGGTGTCATCATTTCAAAAAAAAAAAAAAAAGTGCCCCTGTAAAATAAGTGATTGAAATGAAGAGTGAGGTTTGATACTGGCTCTTTGTTTTGCTACTGGGATGACAGTGCAGCACATGGTATTAGATTGGCCTCTAGATGGCAGAAAGATCTTACGGGTGAAGGCTGGCTTGCTGATGAGAGAGAGAGAGTAAGAGAGAAAGAGAGAGAGAGAAGCACGTTGCTGCAGTATGGAACACAGAGGTTAATCAGAGCGACTTCTCATGCCAGGAAACGTGATCATTCAAACAACTGAAGAGAAAAACAAAATTTGTTTGCTTATTAATAATCCGTGCTATCATAGTTTCTCCCCTTTTCATTTGATTCTGTATTGAAACTGTATTGAAATTCATAAAACGGTGTGTCGCGGCTGTGACAAACAAGGCTTGGCAGAAGAGCAAGTTTGATGATGATCTCCTGGAGCTGCCTAGCTACCTCGTCTCCTCCTCACTCGTCCTGCTATCCGACAGATCTAACATTTAGATACGTTACTACAGCCAACAGAGCGCCACGGGGAGGATACAGCCTCAGTAAATAATGCACTCAAGTGGCCAATACATTTAGCCACAGATGCTGGGGGATGGCGGCGAGGATAAAAACATGTACATGTGCATCTATCTATGCAGGAATGGAGAGAAATGAGTACAAATTCATACCAGCTAATTAGATGGGTGTTCAGCAATGTACACATGCATAGAACCCACTGTGTTCAATAGCGCAGCAGTCAGAAGAGATCCAACCACTCCTAGGAGAGCTCATTAATACTAGGAGTTAAATAGCTGTGAGAGAAGCTCTGCTCTGTGGTCAATACAACCTGGCAGGAGACCTTACTGATCCTCTTGCATGTAAGGCCACATGCCACGCATCACAGGAGGCTGCTGAGGGGAGGATGGCTCATAATAATGGCTGGAATGGAGTGAAAGGAATGGTATCAAACACACGGAAACCATGTGTTGGATGTGTTCGACACCATTCCATTAATTCTGTTCCGGTCCTCCCCAATTAAGCTGCCACTGGCCAACTGTGCCACACATATAGCCATGTATGTCGCAATAGGCCACATATACAGCGAAGACTGACATTTCTTCATAGAAAACTGGCTGAAAGAAACTGTGTGATCATGTCACAACAAATGCAATGTCTTATTATTGTCTTAGAGTCTTATTTTGGGCAAATAGAGAGATGTATGTGACTGCAGTCAGTCCTACCCTAGTGAGAGCAGATTTGTTTGCAGCATATTCAGAGGTGTTCATGGAGAAAGAGCCTCACACAGCGAGTGACTCCCTGCAGTTGAATCACATTCACTCCACAGGAACAGAGAGAGAGAGGGAGGGCAGGAACACACAGAGAGAGAGGGCAGGAACAGAGATAGAGAGAGAAAGAGGGCAGGAACAGAGAGAGAGAGAGAGAGAGAGAGAGAGAGAGAGAGAGAGAGAGAGAGAGAGAGAGAGAGAGAGAGAGAGAAGAGAGAGAGAGAGAGAGAGAGAGAGAGAAGGAACAGAGAGAGAGAGAGAAGGAACAGAGAGAGAGAGAGAGAGAGAGAGAGAGAGCAGAGAGAGAGAGAGAGAGAGAGAGAGAGAGAGAGAGAGAGAGAGAGAGAGAGAGAGAGAGAGAGAGAGAGAGAGAGAGAGAGAGAGAGAGAGAGAGAGAGAGAGAGAGAGAGAGAGAGAGAGAGAGAGAGAGAGAGAGAGAGAGGGCAGGAACAGAGAGAGAGAGAGAGGGCAGGGAGAGAGAGAGAGAGAGGGCAGGAACAGCATTGCTGGAGCTTTATGATCTTCATCAGCCACGCGGCGGCCAGCAGACGGACAGGACAGGGAGGCAGCCATGTCCAGGAGGGACTGACGTGGACCCTCTCCTCCCTTACATCCACCCCTCTCCCTCGGTTGGCTTCACCTGTGAGTTGGACCAGAGGAGCTGCCTCCAGGAGAGTTCAACATATTTACCTCTCTGAGGATGGTTTCAATTAACCTGAGACACACACACACGCAGACACTGGCACACACACACACTGGCACACACACACACTGGCACACACACACACTGGCACACACACACACACACACACACACACACACACACACACACACACACACACACACACACACACACACACACACACACACACACACACACACACACACACACACACACACACACACACACACACACACACACACACACACACACACACACACACACACCAATCCAACTACCACAGGGAAGGGACAGGCAGTGTGTGTATGAACGTGTGAGCATAACTGCTGCATGGGTCTGAGGATATGTAGAGGGTGAATGAGACCAGGATACACTGTCTCTACAATATACTGCACCTATCCCAGCCCCCACTGGCCTGCATGGCTGGTATGATAATGGAGAGGTGTGTTTTAGTTTTAATGGCGGGAGACGGTCGCATTATCACATCTGCGGTGGAGCTCACTCACGCTCCTCACACATGCCACATATCTTGGCAGCTCACCTTGACTTGGCAGGACTGGCGTCATAAATTGGAGAGTTCATCAATGAGCTTGACGCCCTGATAAGTTCCTTTCCTGAGGATGGCTCACCTCTCACAGTTCTGGGTGACTTTAACCTCCCCACGTCTACCTTTGACTCATTCCTCTCTGCCTCCTTCTTTCCACTCCTCTCCTCTTTTGACCTCACCCTCTCACCTTCCCCCCCTACTCACAAGGCAGGCAATACGCTTGACCTCATCTTTACTAGATGCTGTTCTTCCACTAATCTCATTGCAACTCCCCTCCAAGTCTCCGACCACTACCTTGTATCCTTTTCCCTCTCGCTCTCATCCAACACTTCCCACACTGCCCCTACTCGGATGGTATCGCGCCGTCCCAACCTTCGCTCTCTCTCCCCCGCTACTCTCTCCTCTTCCATCCTATCATCTCTTCCCTCTGCTCAAACCTTCTCCAACCTATCTCCTGATTCTGCCTCCTCAACCCTCCTCTCCTCCCTTTCTGCATCCTTTGACTCTCTATGTCCCCTATCCTCCAGGCCGGCTCGGTCCTCCCCTCCTGCTCCGTGGCTCGACGACTCATTGCGAGCTCACAGAACAGGGCTCCGGGCAGCCGAGCGGAAATGGAGGAAAACTCGCCTCCCTGCGGACCTGGCATCCTTTCACTCCCTCCTCTCTACATTCTCCTCTTCTGTCTCTGCTGCTAAAGCCAATTTCTACCACTCTAAATTCCAAGCATCTGCCTCTAACCCTAGGAAGCTCTTTGCCACCTTCTCCTCCCTCCTGAATCCTCCTCCCCCTCCTCCCCCCTCCTCCCTCTCTGCTGATGACTTCGTCAACCATTTTGAAAAGAAGGTCGACGACATCCGATCCTCGTTTGCTAAGTCAAACGACACCGCTGGTTCTGCTCACACTGCCCTACCCTGTGCTTTGACCTCTTTCTCCCCTCTCTCTCCAGATGAAATCTCGCGTCTTGTGACGGCCGGCCGCCCAACAACCTGCCCGCTTGACCCTATCCCCTCCTCTCTTCTCCAGACCATTTCCGGAGACCTTCTCCCTTACCTCACCTCGCTCATCAACTCATCCTTGACCGCTGGCTACGTCCCTTCCGTCTTCAAGAGAGCGAGAGTTGCACCCCTTCTGAAAAAACCTACACTCGATCCCTCCGATGTCAACAACTACAGACCAGTATCCCTTCTTTCTTTTCTCTCCAAAACTCTTGAACGTGCCGTCCTTGGCCAGCTCTCCTGCTATCTCTCTCAGAATGACCTTCTTGATCCAAATCAGTCAGGTTTCAAGACTAGTCATTCAACTGAGACTGCTCTTCTCTGTGTCACGGAGGCGCTCCGCACTGCTAAAGCTAACTCTCTCTCCTCTGCTCTCATCCTTCTAGACCTATCGGCTGCCTTTGATACTGTGAACCATCAGATCCTCCTCTCCACCCTCTCCGAGCTGGGCATCTCCGGCGCGGCCCACGCTTGGATTGCGTCCTACCTGACAGGTCGCTCCTACCAGGTGGCGTGGCGAGAATCTGTCTCCGCACCACGTGCTCTCACCACTGGTGTCCCCCAGGGCTCTGTTCTAGGCCCTCTCCTATTCTCGCTATACACCAAGTCACTTGGCTCTGTCATATCCTCACATGGTCTCTCCTATCATTGCTATGCAGACGACACACAATTAATCTTCTCCTTTCCCCCCTCTGATAACCAGGTGGTGAATCGCATCTCTGCATGTCTGGCAGACATATCAGTGTGGATGACGGATCACCACCTCAAGCTGAACCTCGGCAAGACGGAGCTGCTCTTCCTCCCGGGGAAGGACTGCCCGTTCCATGATCTCGCCATCACGGTTGACAACTCCATTGTGTCCTCCTCCCAGAGTGCTAAGAACCTTGGCGTGATCCTGGACAACACCCTGTCGTTCTCAACTAACATCAAGGCGGTGACCCGTTCCTGTAGGTTCATGCTCTACAACATTCGCAGAGTACGACCCTGCCTCACGCAGGAAGCGGCGCAGGTCCTAATCCAGGCACTTGTCATCTCCCGTCTGGATTACTGCAACTCGCTGTTGGCTGGGCTCCCTGCCTGTGCCATTAAACCCCTACAACTCATCCAGAACGCCGCAGCCCGTCTGGTGTTCAACTTTCCCAAGTTCTCTCACGTCACCCCGCTCCTCCGCTCTCTCCACTGGCTTCCAGTTGAAGCTCGCATCCGCTACAAGACCATGGTGCTTGCCTACGGAGCTGTGAGGGGAACGGCACCTCCGTACCTTCAGGCTCTGATCAGGCCCTACACCCAAACAAGGGCACTGCGTTCATCCACCTCTGGCCTGCTCGCCTCCCTACCTCTGAGGAAGTACAGTTCCCGCTCAGCCCAGTCAAAACTGTTCGCTGCTCTGGCACCCCAATGGTGGAACAAACTCCCTCACGACGCCAGGTCAGCGGAGTCAATCACCACCTTCCGGAGACACCTGAAACCCCACCTCTTTAAGGAATACCTAGGATAGGATAAAGTAATCCTTCTAACCCCCCCCCCCCCTTAAAAGAGTTAGATGCACTATTGTAAAGTGGTTGTTCCACTGGATATCATAAGGTGAATGCACCAATTTGTAAGTCGCTCTGGATAAGAGCGTCTGCTAAATGACTTAAATGTAAATGTAATAAATCCCTTCTTATCTGGTGTCTCAAACACACCCAGATATATGACTGTGGAATCACACTGCAATATGTAGCGCCTATCAGTAGACGGCCCAGACAGCAAGGCCCCTCAGTGGAGTCATGTATGGATCATCATTATCATCAGCTCTCTGCACAGCCAACTGTGTCTCACCTCCAGTTTTCATCACCATGGAAACTTAAACTTAAGTTAAAAAACTTGTACTTTCTTATATCCATAGCTGTTCTCACTGTTGTGAATAATAACTTTTATCTTAGTAATTTCCCTTCATTTAGCATGGGACTTTGTCCATGCTTGCTTGGTTCAAGATTTTGCTTGGTTCAAGTTTGCTTGGTTCAAAATATTCAGTGCCTTCAGAAGGTATTCACACCCGTTAACTTTTTCCACATTTCATTGTGTTACAGCCTGAATTTAAAATAGATTAAATGTCTGTTTTTTTTGTCACTGATCTACACACAATACCCCATAACGTCAAAGTGGAATTAAGGTTTTATAAATGTTTACAAATTAATACAAAAAGAAAAGCTGTCTTGGGTCAAAAAGTATTCAACCCCTTTGTTATGGCAAGCCTAAATATGTTCAGGAGTAAAAATGTGCTTAAAAAGTCACATAATACTGCAAGTTGCATGGACTGCAATAATAGTATTTAACATGATTTTTAAGTGACTACTCCACCTCTGTTCCCCACACATACAATTATCTGTAGAGTTAAGCAGCGAATTTCAAGCAGAGATTCAAGCACAAAGATCAGGGAGGTTTTCCAATGGTTCGCAAAAAAGGGCAACTATTGGTAGATAGTCAAAAAAAGCTGTCATTGAATATCCCTTTGAGCAAAATGTGGGAAAGAAATGTACTTTTTGTCCTGAAAACAAAGTGTTATGTTTGGGGCAAATCCAAGACAACACATCACTGAGTGCCACTCTTTATATTTTCAAGTATGGTGGTGGCTGCATCATGTTATGGGTATGCTTGTCATTGGCCAGGAAAAGGGAGTTTAAAAAACATTTAATACGAATTTTCAAATAGAACAGCATAGCTCAGTATTGTATTATTATTTTATACAGTCTTTTTGCTTATCTTTATCAATTTTAGTCTTATAAGCAAAGGGCAAACATTATCACAGGCAGAGTACACATTGAAATGTAACACCTTACTATGACTTTGTTTTGTATCTCTGTGTTCCAGTTCTCTTCTATGGAACTTCAACGTGTTTGGTCAGATTCACCTTCAGACAGGTGTCTCTAATTCACACCCCCATCCTATCACCACGTTCCAGACACACTACACAGGGTGGAGGTGTAAAGACAGGAGGGCTGGGTAGAGTTAGCTGGTCAGGGCTAATGAGAACCCAAAACATGTCAAAGCCAGGAACCCCTGACTGCCACAACAGTTCGACATGCAGACAATCTAAAAACAGCAGATTTGACAAGAGTGGAGAGGGACAGAGGAGGAGGACGGATATATACTGTAGAGAGAATAGGTAAAGGAGAAAGAGAGAGTACGAGAGAGTGATACTTGGGTACACTGATGGGATATGAGGAGAATCACTTTCTAGCGGAGACCTGGGAGAAGAGAGCAAGAGAACAGGGACACAACACATGATGGAGGTTGGGCTAAGGCATCCAGAGGAACATCCTACCTGCAGAACTGGCCCATGGGGCCCCTGGGGCTCTGACACAACTCCTCCCATGATTAATAGGGTTGTCATAAATGACAAATGCCCTGCTATCTACATGACCTACTTTAAGTGGGGGGGAAACACACCGTTCCATCCCCTCCAACCCCAACACTCCACCCGCCCTCACTGTGTCTGGGTTCAGCCTACTTCCTGCCCGACATCTTGGGGCCACGGTGACCTGCGTAGCCAGGCCGGCCCTGCCTCCCCAAGGCTTTTAGAGAGAGGTGCAGTACAAACTGCATGGCAGCTGCCCCAATGAGAGAGCCCCTTTTGAGCCAATGCCCATCTACATCTCCATATGCCACCACGGGGTCATAGCTCAGCTTGCCTCCAGTCCCCTCATCCTGCACCCGGGTGTCTTGGAATTCTCTACTAAATATGTTCCTTATGTCTGATGCCCAGATAGTTACGTGTATAAGGTTCCGTGTATAAGGTTCCCAGTTGACGAGATGCTGTTGTAGGATTGCTAAGTGCTTGGAGGGGGATGCAGTCAATGATAGACCAGCTTACAAACTCTGACAGAAAACAACAAATAGCAGCTATACTGTAACTAACTCTACAGAATTTGTTGAATGGCCAAAGGAAAATTTGTTGTTGTGACAAGTTGTGACTATATACAGTCTGTGTCTTTTCTTAAATTCGAATAGAAATATTGTCCAGTCTCATCACAGGGACAAGATCTATCAGTTGCCATGGGGAAAGCAGCTTTTTGATAGGCAGAAGCCTCTCATTTGTATGTTTGGAGAGGTGGGGCGGGGCGGGGCAGAGGGAGAGTGTATGTGTGTGTCTCTGTGTATATGTGTGCACGTGTGTGTGGGCATGCATGCCTGTGTGTGTGTGTGTGTTCAAAAAAGAGCAAGGGAGGCGGTATTCATTTGTTAAATATTTGTTGCCTTGCTGTAAAACCAAAAAGCATATTTTCTCTGGGATCCTCTAGAGAGCTGCAGTATCAAAGGTTAGCCTCATGCAACTTGTCCTTCCTCAGGTAAATTGTTACTGGGGAAGAAAGTGTTTACCAGACTTTTTAACCCGTGACCCTAACGTCCTGAAATGTTAACAGGGAATTATTCTGCCCAAAAAAAACCTGGCTCATGTAGGGGTCAAATCAGGTGCCATGCTCTAAAAGGTATACATCTGTATCCATTAGAAATAATTCACTAGATTGATACCTGCTGCAAAAAAAAATCATGTTTACTGCCACACAAGTCATTTTCTGAGCCAGGTACTGCATAAATAAAGAATTGTATTCAATACTCTCCCAATTCCAGGAATACAACTATCGTACAGGAATACAATCATTCAGCCATGACTTTGCTGAGGACAAACAAATCGTAGTGAATCTGAATAGTAGGGAACACTGGCTGTGTCTCTAACTGCATGTTCCTGGGAACAGAGTCAGGGTCAGTTTGTCAGTCATGGGATGGAAAGAGACTGACCCCGGTCACCCAGGGCAGGCCCCTAACATCATGTGACACATCCAGGCTTTTGGGTCTGACTGGACTTTTTTGGGGTTGGCAAGCTAGAGCCTCCCTCCCCGCCTTCCTGCATCCCTGCCCATCAACATACTTCCCTCTCCCTCCTTGCCTCCCTGCCTCCCTCCAATGTATCCCCTTCTGCATGGGCACACATGCCTCTCTGGCTTGTCAAAGAATGTTTTGGGAAAAAACCCCACAAAAGCTCTGCTCAGAACCCTGTGTTCTGCAAAACAGGAGCGGTGGTCTGCTCTGCTCTGAGCGGTGGGGTGCTCTGACATGGTCCAGGTGCTGGGGAAATCATACATGCAATGCCTACTGGCAGCTGTTCCACTGGATAACACTACAGACTCACTGTATAGAGCAGCTGCTTGCACTTCATTCTGGGTGTGCACTAACACATGTTATAAACTGGGTGGTTCTAGCCCTGCATGCTGATTTGCTAACATCCGTGGTATATCAGACCGAATACCATGGGTATGACAAAACATTTCCTTATACTGCTTTAATGACATTGGTAACCAGTTTATTATAGCAATAAGGCACCTCGGTGGTTTGTGGTTTATGGCCAATATACCACGGCTAAGGGCTGCATCCAGGCACTCCGCATTGCGTCGTGCTTAAGAACAGCCCTTAGCCGTGGCATGTTGGCCATATACAACACCCCCGTGCCTTACTGCTTAACTGTAGAGCCGTGGGTGGGGAGGTGAGAGGAAAAAGAGCATTCAGAATAATGAACACAACAATAACTGGCGGGGAGAATCAGCTCTGTCAGGGTGACCGAGCAACTGATTTTCGTAATTAGGCAAGGGCACTCTTTCTCCTCCACAAAGTCATCCACGGTGGACATGTGCACTAGTCCGCCTCAGTAACAGGATGAGACTGGTTAACTGGGAGCAGGAACACAATAAACACCAACTAACAGTACCAGCGCAGTCTGAACGGATACGCCAACTCTGACCCTTCTATAAACGCTGGGGCCTCTGACCATGCTGTCCTCTCTCTGGGATGACCCAGTGTGTGTCAATGTCTATAACCTGTCTGTGTGTGTGTCTGTTTTTCTTTGCGCGTTTGTGTGTGTGAGCGAGCGCACCTGAACATCAGATCAAATTTGATTTGTCACATACACATGTTTAGCAGATGTTATTGCGGGTGTAGCGAAATGGTTGTGATGAGAGCAAATGTATGTGTGTCCTGAGTGTGGGCTCTCCCCACATGTCAAGGAAGGGTTAACATCTGTCAGGCTGCCATCAGCAGTGGGACATTTCCCCATGAGGGAGAATTTTCCTTGTTTTACTATCCTTGTGGGGACTTTGGATTTTAGGTCCCCACAAGGATAGAAGAACAAACACACACACACACACACACACACACACACACACTATCACGGTACCGGCTGATGAGGAGCTGGCATAGTGTGATGAGATTGGGAATGGGGAGATGTCATCAGTGCTGTAAACTGAAATTATTTAATCACTCACAGAGGACGACATCCAGAGGGTTCTGGCAGCCATCACTCTCTGTCCCTCGACATCCCACAGTCTCAACTCTGCCATATTGCTTCAATTCATACTTTCTGTCCTTATAATCTATCGTTCCCTGAAAAGGGCTGGCTGTATTGTTTGTGATGGTCTGTGAACATGTTTGTGACCTTCTCTTGCATTGAGTTTATGGCAGTGGATCCATACAGGTGTCCCTATTGACATCCCTTACCTCCCAGTCAAGCATCCAATGAGGAGTCGATAGCCTAACGGAGAGGTCAGTGACTCACCATGTGTCCCCAGCTCAGCTGTGGTTGCAGCAGAAATTCCAGTCAAACACAGTGAAAATGTCATGGCTGGCTGGACCCCACTGGCATAGAATTCTTCTTTCTCTCCTCACCTCCTCTCATTGTCTGTTAGTGCCGATACACACACGTTCAGGTTCTCCGGGAACATTCTTCGCGTCAGACAAGAGTGGCTGTCATCGCGGATAGTCAAAGACAGATTGCATTCAGCACTTGTGACGATGACAAAGACCCTAGGAACACTGTAAGCTAACTGACTGCTCTTGGGAACAGGGGAGACGTGCTGGAATAGGTGACCGGATGTTGGAAGAACAGATATTGGTCGTCACATAATCGTGACTCGCCACCTGGAGTCTCTTTCTCTCTCTTGGACTCTCTTTCCTTCTCTATTTCTGTAGCACTCCAACTCTGTTATTTTCTTCCTCTGTGTGAGTGTTGTGTATTTCTGCTCCCGTACTTTTACCCATTTCTTTCTCTCTCTCATCTCGGTTTTTCTCTTCTCTTTTCGGTCACACTTTATGTGGATATTCCGGATAGTCCATCTACACTGTAGATGCTCTACAGATGGTCATACTATCAACAAACAATCTGTAGATAAGCAACTGCTTGCTAAGGTTAGGGTTAGGTTTAGAATAAGGGTTAGGGTAAGGGTTAAGGTTAGGGTTAAGATGAGGGTTAATGTTAGGGTGAGGGCTAGGGTTAGTAGATAGTCTGTAAAGATGGACTATCCAAATAAAGTCTCTCTCTCGCATACAAGACTCCCACTAGGCTGTGTTTAGGGTGATTTTCTGGTCTGCTGCTTACTGTGAGTAGCGATGCTGTGGAGACAGTGTGGAGGAAGATAGGGCCTTCCCAGACCCTCCATCATCTCACAGCGGGTGGAACACATATCACTCTGCTTCACTGTGGACCATTTCAAGTCATTTACATATAACTAAACTGCTTCAGTCAACAGCACCAGTGTACACCAGTGGAGGCTCCTCAGATGAGAAAGAGGAGGACCATCCTCTTTCATAAAAATGTAAAAAGTCATCCTTTTTAGATAAAACTATACTAAATATAATCACATCACCAAATAATTGATTAAATCACACTGTTTTGCAAAGAAGGTCTACAGAAGCCTCAACAGCACTCTGTAGGGTAGCATCATGGTGTAGCCGGAGGACAGCTAGCTTCCATCCTCCTGTACATTGACTACATTGACTTCAATACAAATCCATTACTTTAGCTAATATGGTGACAACGATGTAGACTGTGTGTAGCGGTTTGGCTTGGAAACGTTTTTTTCTCCTGGTGACATACAGCTGATGTGTTGTGCATTGAAGTCCACAAGCCAAGGGAAGAGGTGAAAGGAGGAGAGCGCATAACGTAGATGCGAGAAGGAATACAACGTGGCTGCTATGAAACTATGAACTGTGTTTACGCCTGACCAGGGGTGTATTAATTCCACTGATTCTGTTGGAAAACATTTATTAAACAGAAGCAAACAGGAATAAACATACCTGAATTTGGCCCATAGAAACTCTTGTTTGCAACTGTTGGACTAATGATTACACCCACTATCAGCTAGATGCAGGCAAGAGTGTGCAAGGCGGTATTGAATGTGTCACTGTCTGTCACATCCAATTTGTCTCTCGACCTTTGTGCACCTACGTTGGGTGTAGAGAAATTTTTAGTATCATGTAGTAGCCTAAACCCATCACTGTTACATTGAACTGGGTGATGGAATATGAATGACAGTCATCCAATATGCTGTAATAGAAATAAGGCCATGCTCATGAAAGAAAATCATCCTCCCTCATCTGAAACGGCACTGACCACCACTGGTGTACCCGTTGTAAAGACCACACAGAAACCTTTATAATACGAAATTATAAAAAGCATGTTTCCAAGAATTAGTCATTTGTAAGTAACTGAAAATACAAGGGAAATATAGTTCAAAAATGTAAAACTAAAGTTGGTCTAGTTGTTTTTTTTTTGTTGTGGAAATTAGGTCGGAAGTTGGTAGGCTAATAGTCAAAAACTGCTATGAGCAACGTGACCTTCAATAATCCTAAGAAAACAAGTTATCAAAAAAAATGTAATTTACAGTTTTCTTTCCATCATACCTTTCCCCCAAAATACTTAATAGTTCTGATAGATAAAAGTCTCATGGCCTATTTGAGTTGTGAAGGAGAGGATAGCGAGGATCAGCTTACCTCTGACAGCCTCTCATCACCGTCTCTGATCAAACTGTGATACATGCTAAAGCTGAGAGCCAGGGGAGACAGACAAACACACACATATCCAACCCTCCTCTCTTACTCCAACTCTGCAGCCAGTTCTCTCATCACAGAGGACCTAGAGGTCTAAGTGGGACAAATCTATTACATTTCCCCCCAAAAAAACTCCACTATTTTGTTCCGGGATTTGGGGATGGCTGTAGTGTTTTCTGACCATTTCAGAGACCATTAACTTTTAAACTGGTTATTGTTCACCCGTGGCCACCGGCCTACCACTCACATCACTTGAGGAAGAAACACAATTTAAGAGGGGAAGAAGAGCCTGAGAAGTGGTCTTACAAAGGTTTTACAGATAAATCATCACCATCCACCCTGTGTCTTCTCAATCTGTTTCTCTCCTTGTATCGTGGACTGAGACAACCTATTTCCCTGGAGAAATGGGATTCCTAAAACCCTTTTGTTGTCATTGCTGGTGCAGTCATATTGCCATCTGCAGCGCCAGCTTCTGTGAATCTATTGTAGACTCCCATGGTGCTGTGTGTTAGTCTGTATTTACAGTAATACAAATGTAAGCTAATAATCTACTCATCCACGTGCGCTCTATGCAATGCGAACTGCAGAAAAAAACGGAAGAAGTATTATCACTGAAATATCATGGTGAATTATTATAATGTATGTGTCAATTATTCCCATCGGGGATGGGTTGCCAACTTGCAATTTGACATGAAAATAAATGTCATTCATTCATTCATACAGTGCTCAAGAAATTATTTCAGGCCAAAGTAGTGTAGTTTAGCCTCTCAAGAGTTATAAGACTACTCACAAGTGGTTTTTATCATACAATGTCTCATTCCTAGAATGAGCAAGAAAATACACTGTGTATTGTTTTGCATCACATTTGGTTTAAAACACCTGATTATTTTGTCTGTGTTGATGCATTTGTAGGATTAGTGAACAGAGCAATGTTCTGTTTTACAAACGTGAATCATATTGCCTCAAAGGCAATTGCCTGAAGTCTTTCATATCCACAATAGCAGCAGATATTAGCTCTCAACACAGGAAATATTGGACGTTTTTGAAAAGCTTCCATAATGTATTGTTGTTGCTTCGACTAAAATTTGCCCTGACATTGAGTGTGCAATGTAACAGCCCCTGGTCACAAAATAGCAGAAATTAGGGATCGATCCGCATTAGCGGTATCTCTCATGCTCGCGGCGCTATAACCAAGGTACAGGACAGCTAGAGTGATTCACATTCCGCGGCCGAGTGCGCTCTAGTCTCCAAAATATACATGAAAGGGGGGTACATTGCTGTGTGTAAACAATGCACTCACCGCTCCAGCCAGGCAATTGGGATGTCTGCCCATTGTTTTTAGTATTCTCTCTCTGTTTGTGGATCAGGTTACCGCGACCCCACAGTGCCTTCTCCTTGTGACCGTCTTTTGGCTGTGGTGAATGGAAAGATCCCAAGGCCACACGGCTCTGATGACAGGTCCCAGTCCCACAAGGTTGAGTACAACAGGCTAACAGCATCCAGGTGTTGGAGAATATTGCCATATCCACTTCACTGTGATGAAAGTACACTGAGATGGGATTGAAATAAAAAAGGCACATTAAATCGAATTTCCCCCACCGACATAAATATGTTCTGAAAAGCAACGGAACCATGGCAACTAGGTCTGTAGAACTTTGAAATGTATGAAAGAAGTAGGGCAGTGCTTTGAATGCATAAATTGAAATCACGAAGGACTGTTTGAGTGATTTTAGCAACAAATCCTTCCTAGTAGAAACCATCGCCAGCCTAAAAACAGGTCAACTATTGTATTGACAAAAGTGTCTTCGGAGCTCATCAAAGGTTTCTATGATGTTTCTGCCAGTGAGCAGGAACACTCATACCACACTTAATCATCTGGCTCTTAATTGCTTAACCAACTGCTGAGTAATTATGGAGCAATTACAAACTACGGAATCTGCATGGACGTCAGCGGCGATAAGTAGGACCATAAAAATGTCATAAATAAATACAATTAAAACTCCATCGCCGCTTCCTGTTTGCATGATTGTTGCTGGGTACTAATACATCCCAAACCGTCAGTAAAGAGCGCAGACAATAAGCTGTGATTGAATGTTAAGGACGTCCTAATCCTAGCTAGCTTGTCTCCATGGCAGTTTCCAAGTAAGGTTATCTATCAGGCTGTATATCCCAGCCAATGGAATGCTAACATGCAGACACACAGCTCAGAAAAAACTAGCCAACGGAACTCTGTGGAGAATACTGTGGCCTGACACGAAATCCATAAGCTTTGGTATTAGCCCAGAAGTTAGCCCAGGCGCACCAAAAAGCTGTTTGATGACCAAATGTGTCCCTAAACAATAGAAGGTGCAGCCTAGACAATGCGTGTAATGGTTAGCTCACATGAGACTTGCATAGTGAGCTTCCTGCTGTCTTTTAAGTCTCTTTTTTTTTGTCTTACACACCTGGGGAACTTGGCATATTTTCCATTATTTAGTATAGTATACAGTGCATTCAATAAGTATTCAGACCCCTTGACTTTTTCCACATTTTGTTATGTCAGAGCCTTATTCTAAAATTGATTAAATAGTTGTTTTACCCCCATCAGTCTGCACACAATACCCCATAATGACAAAGCAAAAACAGATTTTTAGAAATGTTTGCTAATTTATATATCAAAAAAATAATAAACATCACATTTACATAAGTATTCAGACCCTTTACTCAGTACTTTGTTGAAGCACCTTTGGCAGCGATTACAGCCTCGAGTCTTCTTGGGTATGACGCTACAAGCTTGGCACAACTGTGTTTGGGGAGTTTCTCCCATTGTTCTCTGAAGATCCTCTCAAGCTCTGTCAGGTTGGATGGGATGCGTCGCTGCATAGCTATTTTCAGGTCTCTCTAGAGATGTTGGATCGGGTTCAAGTCCGGGTTCTGGCTGGGCCACTCAGGGACATTCAGAGACTTGTCCCGAAGCCACTCCTGCGTTGTCTTGGCTGTGTGCTTAGGGTCGTTGTTCTGTTGGAAGGTGAAACTTCACCCCAGTGTGAGGTCCTGAGAACTCTGGAGCAGGTTTTCATCAAGGATCTCTGTACTTTGCACCATTCATCTTTCCCTCAATCCTGACTAGTCTCCCAGTCCCTGCCACTGAAAAACATCCCCACAGCATGATGCTGCCACCACCATGCTTCACCGTAGGGATGGTGCCAGGTTTTCTCCAGATGTGACGCTTGGCATTTAGGCCAAGGAGAACACTCTTAGATTCATCAGACCAGAGAATCTGGTTTCTCATGGTCTGAGAGTCCTTTACGTGCCTTTTGGCAAACTCCAAACAGGCTGTCATGTGCCTTTTACTGAAGAGTGGCTTCCGCCTAGCCACTCTAACATAAAGGCCTGATTGGTGGAATGCTGCAGAGATGATTGTCCTTCTGGAAGGTTGTCCCATATCCACAGAGGAACTCTGGAGCTCTGTCAGAGTGACCATCGGGTTCTTGGTCACCTTCCTGACCAATGCCCTTCTCCACCAATTACTCAGTTTGTCCGGGCAGCCAGCTCTAGGAAGAGTCTTGGTGGTTTCAAACGTCTTCCATTTAAAATGATGAAGGCCACTGTGTTTTTGGGGACTTTCAATGCCTCAGAAATGTTTTGGTACCCTTCTCCAGATCTGTGCCTCGACACAATCCTGTCTCGGAGCTCTACGGACAATTCCGTTGACCTCATGGCTTGTTTGTTGTGTTGACATGCACTGTCAACTGTGGGACCTTATATAGACAGTTGTGTGCCTTTACAAATCACATCCAATCAATTGAATTTAACACAAGTGGACTCCAATGAATTTGCAGAAACATCTCGAGGATGATCAATGGAAATAGAATGGAGCTGAGCTCAATTTCGAGTCTCATAGCAATGGGTCTGAATACTTCTGTAAATAAGAAATTTCAAAATGTCTAAAAAGCAGTTTTTTCTTTGGCATTATGGGGAATTGTGTGTAGATTGATGAAGGACATTTAAAAAAATCTATTTTAGAATAAGGCTGTAAAGTAACAAAACATTGAAAAGGGGAAGGGGTCTGAAAACTTTCCGAATGCACTGTATATTATTTAAAGTAGAACTTGAGTAAGTGTAATCAAAGGGCATCAAATTCCTGTTATGAAACCCCTCAGACTAGAGAGAGAAATACTGCACAAGGACGTAAGGAATCCCCATGAATAACCTCTTGAAAATACTCTATTTGGTGACTCTGTTAACATTATCTTCACTGGCAATGAATCCAAAAGTACAGTACAGACAGCACTCAAGACAAGTGTTTTATGCTGCACATGAAGAGTGCAGTGTGGCCCTCCCTGTTCTCCTACCGTACCAATAGGGCCTGCCAGGCTGACGTATTGCTGGGAGCACACCCTAGGCCCTCTCCTAACTGTACCTCTATGGGGGGAATCACAGGCTCCATCCGTCAGGTGTGTAGGGATCACAGTACTCAAGGATGGCAGTTGACTTTGCATGTTGACTTTGAATTATACCAATCTCCCAAACAGAGAAAATGGATGGTATTAAAGTGTCATTTGGTTGGCTGGAAGCTTTTTGGCTAAGCTGTTAGGTCCCTTGTCTGGCTGTAGCTGTAACTGCAAAACAGAGGCCAATTGGGGTTCCAAAATAATGCAACATTTTGAGAGGAGACATTGTGAAGTATACTATAGAAACATTGCATAAAAATATTCCACTGGATTTTGTGAATGTTCATGTCCCTTCACAAGAAATGAAAAGAAATATCAGCTTTTACAGTATACAATTTCGCCCACAACTAGAACTTATAACAGATTGCCTACCTGCATGTTGAGTGGCACGAGTGATAAACACTGTACTTATGCTGTCAGAACAAAATACAGATTATGTACAGGTAATGTTCAATGTACAGTACATCTTGAAAGTTACATGAACAAATTGTAAAGCGTGTCATACTTTTCCTTTCAGGTTGACAACTCCAAAATTCAGATGTACAGTTGTGGACTGAAACATGGTGCTGAACTGAGACAAATGGTACGACATTCATATGAGATCTGAGGGCCTGGGTGCTTTAGAGCTGCATTGTAGAATAACAAGAACACATAGGAAGGACAGAGGAAGGACAGGGGAAGGTGGGAAGTCATTACAATACACCTCAGCTGCTTGGTCTGAGATATGCAAAACGTATTCTGTCTTCGGTCTGTAAACATTATCGACTGGTGACCCTTGCATAGATATCTGACCCAATGTCAACAACAAATCTCATGGTGGGTCGATACCAAGCAGGTCATTGAATAGAATAGATAATTCAAATCAGTAATATCTGACATCTTTTAAAAGCGGTTGTATTTAATGTGTAATGACCATGTGCCTGCATAGATCCCTTATAAGACTTTATTTGTAGCAGATTACAACGACGTCAGGAGGATTTATTAACGACATGGAGTGATCACCATAGCAGCTAGCTTCATCAGTGTGCCTCTCTTACTTTGGACAAACTAAGATGAGAAGAACGCGAGATCGATCCATTCTGTCTCCGCTGAGATTAAGTTGAGTCGGGTACGGCGTTGGTACCACTTTCAAGACAAATAAATTAGATCTGATTTGGATCAGACAAGTGTGATTGAACAAAGGGTTAAACATGCTGAGGGAATGTGGATGCGATCGATTCTGCGCCGCCAAATGCTAATGAGATATGTGATTAAGGTTGACATGGTAACCAGGTCCCTGACCTCTTCTAGAACCAGTCAGTCCCCTGGCCAGCTGCTGAACACAGGCTCTCTCCACTAGCCGAAAGCCGCTCAGGGTGTTAGCTATAAATAGGCAAAGGGGTAACTTGGGTTATTTTTAAGAATAACATTAGGAATCCTTAATTGGTGTGCAGAACAGACTGAAATCAGCAGGAGGCTGCAGACAGTTTGCCCTAAGTGTTTCTGAATATATATGCCCTCAGGTTGTTTCTGAATATATATGCCCTCAGGTTGTCCACACAACCGTTATATTTAGAACAATGATGTGAATTTGGAATGTGCCACAAAAAGTCTTTGTGTTGAGGAGAAATTAGGAATCTTGTAATTTCTTCTCATAAAAACTATTGAGAGAAAGTATAACTTTGGTTTAAGTTTTTCAAACGTGTCAGTTTCTCATCTGCAGCCTGAGTTTTAAATAGGAATGATGTAACATTGAGCAATTTGATTGAGTGGTTTGTTTTGTCACTGGGGGACCTTGTTCAGCCCATCCATTATCTCAGTCAATCATGGCTAGAGGGAAGGTTCCTGACTTTTTCCGTGGCTACACCAACTAGGCTCGTAATTTACCAACTGTATTCATATTTACAGAGAGCATACTAGTTTGTTATTAAGGCAGATGAAAGTTCACATGTTCCCGAAAACATTTCTGCCCAAAAAGGCATTTTGATCAAAAATAAATGTTTACGTTCAACGCCTCTCCTGTGAAGTAGTGACATGTGACATATGCTTCATTTCCTGGCCAGTGAGGGGCCAAGCCTTGACACACCTACAATTTGTTTATTCATCAAACCCCAGCCCTTTCGCGCCACCGCCAGCGACTGCGCCCATGATGAAAATAGCTAAAATATTTCTGACACACCCCCGAACCTATAACGCTACCGTCAGCACTAATATTTAAGTTTGTTAAACTAGAGCCCAATATGTGATGTTGAGAGTGTCGGCTACAATGCATATCCAATCAATTGTACCTGGTCACATACACATGTTTAGCAGATGTTATTGCGGGTGTAGCGAAATGCTTGTGTTTCTAGCTCCAACAGTGCAGTAATATTCTAACAAGTAATATCTAACAATTTCACAGCAATACACACAATATACACAAATCTAAAGTAAAATAATGGAATTAAGAATATAGAAATATTTGAACGAGCAATGTCGGAGCAGCATAGACTCAGATACAGTAGAATATAATAGAATACGCTATATACAAATGAGATGAGTAATGCACAATATGTAAACATTTTTAAAGTGAATAGTGTATAAGCTTGTGAGGGTTTTAGGTGCCAAACCAAATTTATCCCAGAGTCGCTCTTCACTGTTGACGTTGAGACTGGTGTTTTGCGGGTACTATTTAAATGTTGATGCTCCAGGTACTCAACTAGTCTCAAGGCCAGTTTTATTACTTCTTTAATCAGGACAACAGTTTTCAGCTGTGCTAACATAATTGCAAAATGGTTTTCTAATGATCAATTAGCCTTTTAAAAGTATAAACTTGGATTAGCTAATACAACGTGCCATTGGAACACAGAAGTGATGGTTGCCGATAATGGGCCTCTGTACGCCTACGTTGACATTTCATAAAAAAATCTGCCGTTTCCAGCTACAATAGTCATTTACAACATTAACAATGTCTACACTGTATTTCTGAAAAATGTTATGTTATTTTAGTGGACAAAATGTTTAGCTTTTCTAAACTTTTGAACGGTAGTGTAGGATTTCATCTTGTCCAGATGGAATATGGCAGTGTGCAGTGTGTTGATTTATTGGGGGCGGTAAGCAAATTGAAGTGGGTCTAGGGTGTCAGGTAAGGTAGAGATTATGTGATCCTTGACTAGTTTCTCAAAGCACTTCATGAATTCAGAAATTAGTGTTACGGGGTGATAGTCATTTACTTCAGTTACCTTTGCTTTCTTGGGTACAGGAACAATTGTGGACATCTTGAAGCATGTGGGGACAGCAGACTGGGATAGGAAGAGATTGAATATGTCCGTAAACACTCCAGCCAGCTGGTCTGCGCATGCTCTAAGGACTCGGCTAGGGATGCCGTCTGGGCCGGCAGCCTTACCAGGATTAACACGCTTAAATGTCTTACTCACGTCGGCATTGGAGAATGAGAGCCCACAGTCCTTGGTAGCTGGCCGCGTCGGTGGCACTGTGTTATCCTCAAAGCGGCCGAAAAAGGTGTTTAGCTTATTCTAAAGCAAGACTTTGCTGTCTGCGACGTGGCTGGTTTTCCCTTTGTAGTCTGTGATTGTCTGTATACCCTGCCACCTGTGTCTCGTGTCTGAGCCGTTGAATTGCGACACCACTTTCTTTCTGTACTGATGTTTTGCCCGTTTCATTTCCTTACGGAGGGAATAACTACACTGTTTCTATTTGGCCATATTTCCAGTTACCTATCCACGGTTTCTGGTTTGGGTAGGTTTTAGTAGTCACAGTGGGTAAAACATCTGCTACACATTTCCTGATAAACTCAGTCACAGTATCCGTGTATTCATCATTGTTATTCTCAGAGGCTACCTGGAACATATCCCAGTCCGCGTGATCAAAACAATCTTGAAGCATTTGATTACGATTGGTAAGATCAGCGTTGAATAGTCCGTAGCACGGGTACTTCCTGTTTGAGTTACTGCCTATAGGAAGGGAGGAGCAAAATGGAGTTGTGATCAGATTTGCCGAATGGAGGGCGGGGTAGGGCCTTATAGGCATTTCAAAAAGCTGAGTAGCAGTGGTCCAATGTTTTCTCAGAGCGAGTGCTCTCTCGTTTTCCTCAGATTAGCTTTGTTAAAATCCCCGGTAACAATAAATGCGCCGTCAGGATATGTGGTTTCCAGTTTGCATAAAGTCCAGTGTAGTTCTTTGAGGGCCGTCGTAGTATCGGCTTGAGGGGGAATGTACAAGGCTGTGACTATAACCGAAGAGAATTCTCTTGGGAGGTAATACGGTCGGCATTTGATTGTGAGGTGTTCTAGGTTGTGTGAACAAAAAGACTTGAGCTTCTGTATGTTATCACAATCACATCATGAGTAATTAATCATGAAACATACACCCACGCCCTTCTTCTTCCCGGAGAGATCTTTATTTCTGTCTGTGTGATGAACTGAGAACCCAACTGGCTGTACAGACAGTATATCCTGAGAGAGCCATGTTTCTGTGACACAGAGTATGTTACAATCCCTGATGTTTCTCTGGAAGGAGATCCTCGCCCTGAGCTTGTCAACTTTATTATCTAGAGACTGAACATTAGAGAGTAATATACTCGGACGTGGTGGATGGTGTGCGCGCCTCCTGAGTTGGACTAGAAGTCCACTCCGAATACCTCTTCTCCGCCAGCGGAGTTTTGGATCAGCCTCTGGAATCAATTAAATTGCCCTGGGGGGTACAAAGAAAGGATACAATTCGGGAAAGTTGTATTCCTGGTCGTAATGCTGGTAATGCTGGTGAGTTATCACCTCTCTGATATCCAAAAGTTATTTCCGGCTGGGTGTAATACCAACAAAACATTTCTGGGCTAATAATATAAGAAATAACATTAAAAAAACGAAATACTGCATAGTTGCTAAGGAGCTAGAAGCACGGCTGCCCTATCTGTCAGTGCCATCTTTCGTTTCTTACAGTATAAAGCATAGCAATGCCCCTTTACCAGTGGTTGGGAAATTGTGTAGGACAATATGTATACACCTCCCCCAGATCAGAATAACCCAGTTGCATTAAGCGAGTGCTGTAACTACGGGAGGTGGGCTGGCAGGAGGAATGCATCCATCTCCAGCGGCCCTATAATTCATCCCTGTGTCCTGCCTCCAGACATTAGCAAGGATGTTAAAGACTGGGTAAATACATGGAAACTCCATGTACCTCTCCTCTCTCCACAGCTAGGTGGGCTGGTGCTGGTGGTTTGGAGGTAGTGTTTCTCTTCGCTGTAAGTCCATGGAGAAACTCTGTAAAAAGCTGTGTACAGCCATGACAGTGAGGTCACTTCATGAGTGTGGCAGAAGGGGAAGAGGCGTCAGGGGAAACGTTCCCTGTCACAAGGCCAATGGTGTAATCCTCTCCATGGCAAGACTCCAGTATCAGGGAGAGGACTGTATGTAAATTCATAAAACATTTATCCAAGCTGAAGTTTCAGTTCAACTTAAATCCTTAAGTCAGTTTTGACCTTTACCAGACGCAAATGGATGGGCTGACCTTGTTTCCCAGTACAAATGTTTTGTCACAGGGGTCACTAAACATGCAGTCTGCCTGCAAATGTCCTCATCATTTAATAGAAATGTTTAGCAATCTGATTACTCCCAGTCCTCATTTACTCTGGATCCATAGAGATGTGGAAATGTGTGTGGAAATTTAAATGTATCAAGGTAGAAAAAATTACTGCACGCGTCATCGTCACGGAGAGGAGGGCACACCTCAGATCGACTTATGTCAATCCTCAACTATGAAGAAAGCATTGAGGTAAATCACTACATCACACTGGGTGCACTTGAGGCAGCCATTTTGAGACTAAAGGCTAGTGTAATATTACAAAACAACCTTGGTGGCCTATTTAAAAGGCAGGAGTGCTGTAGTGACTGTGATTGGGCCGTTTGAACATCTGTTAGTGTTGTCTTAGCTGGTTTATATGCCATGTCTCAAGGGAGGAGAGCATGTTTGTCTGGCAGTAGAAACAAGTAGTACTACTACATAGCCCAAACATCAACGCCAACCACAATCAATAATGTACAGTCGTGGCCAAAAGTTTTGAGAATTACACAAATATAAATTTTCACAGTCTGCTGCCTCAGTTTGTATGATGGCAATTGCATATACTCAAGAATGTTATGAAGAGTGATCAGATGAATTGCAATTAATTGCAAAGTCCCTCTTTGCCATGCAAATGAACTGAATCCCCCAAAAACATTTCCACTGCATTTCAGCCCTGCCACAAAAGGACCAGCCGACATCATGTCAGTGATTCTCTCGTTAACACAGGTGTGAGTGTTGACGAGGACAAGGCTGGAGATCACTCTGTCATGCTGATTGAGTTCGAATTAACAGACTGGAAGCTTCAAAAGGAGGTTGGTGCTTGGAATCATTGTTCTTCCTCTGTCAACCATGGTTACCTGCAAGGAAACACGTGCAGTCATCATTGCATTGCACAAAAAGGGCTTCACAGGCAAGGATATTGCTGCCAGTAAGATTGCACCTAAATCAACCATTTATCGGATCATCAAGAACTTCAAGAAGAGCGGTTCAGTTGTTGTGAAGAAGGCTTCAGGGCACCCAAGAAAGTCCAGCAAGCTCCAGGACTGTCTCCTAAAGTTGATTCAGCTGCGGGATCGGGGCACCACTAGTACAGATCTTGCTCAGGAATGGCAGCAGGCAGGTGTGAGTGCATCTGCAAGCACAGTGAGGTGAAGACTTTTGGAGGATGGCCTGCTGTCAAGAATGGCAGCAAAGAAGCCACTTCTCTCCAGGAAAAACATCAGGGACAGACTGATATTCTGCAAAAGGTACAGGGATTGGACTGCTGAGGACTGGGGTAAAGTCATTTTCTCTGATGAATCCCCTTTCCGATTGTTTTCGGGCTACCATCAGTCCTGTGTCATGCCAACAGTAAAGCATCCTGAGACCATTCATGTGTGGGGTTGCTTCTCAGCCAAGGGAGTGGGCTCACTCACAATTTTGCCTAAGAACACAGCCATGAATAACGAATGGTACCAACACATCCTCCGAGAGCAACTTCTCCCAACCACCCAGTAACAGTTTGGTGACGAACAATGCCTTTTCCAGCATGATGGAGCACCTTGCCATAAGGCAAAAGTGATAACTAAGTGGCTCGGGGAACAAAACATCGATATTTTGGGTCCATGGCCAGGAAACTCCCCAGACCTTAATCCCATTGAGAACTTGTGGTCAATCCTCAAGAGGCGGGTGGACAATCAAAAACCCACAAATTCTGACAAACTCCAAGCATTGATTATGCAAGAATGGGCTGCCATCAGTCAGGATGTGGCCCAGAAGTTAATTGACAGCATGCCAGGGCGGATCGCAGAGGTCTTGAAAAAGAAAGGTCAACACTGCAAATATTGACTCTTTGCATCAACTTCATGCAATTGTCAATAAAAGCCTTTGACACTCATGAAATGGTTGTAATTATACTTCAGTATTCCATAGTAACATCTGACAAAAATATCTAAAGACACTGAAGCAGCAAACTTTGTGGAAATTAATATTTGTCATTCTCAAAACTTTTGGCCACGACTGTACAACCCCCTCACTCACATAAAAATAATTAAGAAGCACAGAAAGATCCTTGTTTGAAAAGCTGAGGGATATAGGCCTTAAGACACTGATAAATGATTCAACTCTCTTATTCTTATCAATGCTGGAGAACAACTGAGAAAAATGGGGGAAAAGAACAAGAAGAAAGACAAGTCTGAGCATATAATGTTCTCTGATAGTTCGTATTCATACATGAGTAGAAACAAATACAAATTATGTAACATCTGCAAATCAGTGATATTTTACGGACAATCTGGTGGACACATAGATATAATAAAAATATATATTTAGTTGTGTATTTTATTCAGATAGGGGTTATAGTGACAAAACATAATCAAAGAAATGCATTTAATGATAACCCAAACCCATTCCCCCCTCAGTCCCCACCAGCCCATATCTATCCATCTCCCAGACCTGAAGAAAGCTTGCTTTCCACTCCTTTCCATCCCACCCAGCAACCAATGTTGCTTATCAGTCCCCCCCTACCACCCCTTCCCCTTGGGCCTGAAAGCGAAGAAAGTATCTGAAGTCTAAATCAAAATATATAATTGGTTTGTATGTGTGGGGCTTTAGATGAGATTGTTCTTTACAGAGTCAAGTATATTTGTCCAGCACTCAATTGTTCCTTGACTAGCACGATTAATTCTCACTGTCAATAATTCTGTCATAACTCTCACACCCTGATCTGTTTCAGCTGTCTTTGTGCTTGTCTCCACCCCATCCAGGTGTCACTCATCTTCCTCATTATCCCCAGTGTATATATACCTGTGTTCTCTGTTTGTCTGTTGCCAGTTCGTCTTGTCAGGTCTTACCAGCGTGTTTCCTGTCTCCCTGCTTTCTCATGTTGTTTCCTAGTTTCCCCGTTTCTGACTATTCTGCCTGCCCTGACCCCTAGCCGACCTGCCGTTCTGTACCTGCCTGACTCTGACCCGTTTACGCACCTCTGCCTGTCCTGACCCCAAGACTGCCTGCTGTTCTGTACCTTATTGACTCTGCCCTGGATTACGGACCTCTGCCTGCCTTTGACCTGTCTTTTGCCTGCCCTCTGTTTGGGTCAATAAACACCTGTAGCTGTCTGCATCTGGGTCTTATTCTGAGTTCTGATAACTTTTAATAGTAACTATATCCACTGGTTAAATAAAATGTCATTTTGAGGTCCACACACAAAAATGGTTGTACCGTCCCCACTCCCCAGCAAGAGAAAACCAACAATCATTATAATTGTCACGTGTCTCCTTAAACAGTAGGCATTGTTATTTTATTCAAAACTATTCAGGACCAAACTGGACAAATCTGATTCATCAAGAGGAGAGAGGAGTAGTAATGTAAATCTAGCAAACACTGATTCAGCTGCCCTTAATCAGATGGCAACACAGCGGAAAAAGTTTCCACCCAATGCCAACTCTCGGAAGGAGAAAATCAAAAGATGACTCTGTTATTGCACTCTAAAACCCTCCTTGAGCTTGCACGAATGTCTCTTATAACAACTCAATGCCACTCGTAAAAAGTTGATACTGTCTGAGTTGTTCTAAACTGCCATGGGTATGAGACCAACAAACATACATCTGAAGACAATGTGTCTGAGAGGATGATGACATCTAACACATGTTCCACACAGCAGATCCCCTTGGTCTCAGAGAGGTGTCTCTGGCCACTCACACCCTCACACTCTTCGACTTAACATATCTATCAACTGGCTGGGACTTCTCAGGGGATTGTCACCTAGTACAACACTCTTTCTCCTTTGCTCCTTCTCTCTCACCCTCACAGACTACACGCAAACACTTTATTAAGGATTTTGTGAGAATTGGTCCCAATATTGGTCCCTTCTGTTTGGGGAAAAGTGTGTAGAACATATTCCCCCAAAAATATCAAAGA